>NC_052107.1:5711295-5771126 GCF_012273895.1 Zerene cesonia
GGGTGAGCAGTTCGTCGCTGAGCTCGGCGCACCCGCACCGTCCCTGAGCTCGGCCCGGCGCGCCCGCGCTGTCCTAGGACGCGGCGCGGGCGCGAGCGCTCACCGCGCTGCCGCCCGCTTACACAACTGATACCGAAACTAAACCAGCTAAAAATAAAACTCCTGAACAAGAACGCCGTAACCACTAGAAAGATATTCAACAAATTCTGCGCGAATCGCTACGAACTAATACCATAGTGTTATCGATAACGGGAAAGATTGAACGCTCAAATCTGCCATTTTCTTTAGATCCTATATGTTTTTTTACTATACAAAATTTACTAACTTTATCAAATAGATATACCGAGGCATAAGAACACTCCTAGATAAATATCGCATTTATAGATTTAGTGGTAAGACTGACACTCAAATCTAAACCGTTGATGATTTTTTTTTTCTAGAATTGTTATTGAACTTTTGGAATGAACTCTATTTCGCTTTGTGACTATTATTAGATACTATCTGGATATATTATTGTTATAAATCATTCAATAAGTAATATTTTAGGTCTCCCAGACTTTGTTGATGAAAATCATAAATAAAGAAAAAGGTTTTATTTATTATTTTTTTTTTTACATAACAAACATGCGATCTTATATTAAACTTCTTCGTAATGAAATAGAATTTTAGTTTAACGGTCATTTACTGCATCATTCCCCTTTATTGAAGGCGTCTTGACATCGCCTGTTACTTTAGATTTAGTTGCTATATAAAGTACTTATATCTGTTCCGTAGATTACCCATTTGACTCATGTGTATGTAGTGACTTGATATCATTTTCGTATAGAGCAATTTTTTAGTTCCGAAAATTGCTTTAATTAATATTATTTCTATTTATTTGATAATGTCAATGAAGATTGACTATGAAGAGCGTTATAAGCGCTCTTTCACTAGCAATAATTGTATATACCAGCTATAGATAGGTTAATTATTATGTTGAGACTTTATAATTTTAAGAGAGCTTTATGCGATGACTCGCATGTATATACGTGTGTAGTGTAGGTGAATTGTGGAAATTTTAAATTTCGCCCAATTCTTCCCTGGTCAATGGGTTTTGTCGTTTCCCTTTAGACAATTGTTGTGAATTTTATAGAAAACACCAACATTTAATTAGAACATAGTGACATTGCCATGACAGTGAATGTAATGAATATTAAAAACCGATGTCTCCTGCACTAACTCTTAATATAACATCTATAAATTAATTCATGTATATATGTATAAAATATCGTGATTGTTTACATGTTTTTACGGCATTCGAAATGCGAAATTTATTTACATTGGCATTGTTTTAAAACGGCTGTTAAAATTACATAAATATTAAATCATTGTACCTTCTTGGTATCATATTATAGCGTTAAATGTAAAAATCTCTTCATGAATTTCATTTTCAATAATGAACTAGTCTGAATTAAAATGTAAATAGATAGATGTTTGTTACCTGTATATTGTAGATAGAATATATTTCTTTGACATTGATTGTATTTTCCTTACATTTTACTTTTTATTGAAATTAATTTTTAAAATATATTATTTATACGGTTCATCGCTATTTAGTAGTGATTTTCATTTGCAGTTTCATTGTTGTAAGATTGCAATTAATTAATGTTAATGGTCTCTTTTGCCACTTGTGTTTTAGCAATACTTCGCAGTACTGTACTTTTTTAGCGATGTTTATATTTTTTTAAATGAACCTTATGTAAGTTTACAATTCTACAAACATGGATTTTAAATAAATATATCCAAAATTTACTTGATATTGTTTTATTGCAAATCCATTGCTTGATTTAATCAAACGCTCAATCTGGAGTTTAGGATGCATGTTAGTGTTCATACACTTACAGTTCTAGTTATTGCGTTAAATTTTATAAAAAAAAGTCTTTCTTCTACCTAATTGTAAAATTTATGGAAAATCTAGCTTCACCTATATATGTATCTCTCAGTGAAAATGCAGACTTCTGATGTTGAATTAAATAGTTTATGTGAATACATTACAATACATACAAAAACACAAACGTTTCCTTGTTATAATATTAGTTTAGATAATTTCTATCGATGTTATAATATGATATGACAGTCAGGCAAGTTAAATATTTTTTGTTTTTACCAAATATAAATGTATTTAATGTCTAATAGCCGCCATAACTGCAAACTGTTTGAGCGCCGCTCGTAAAATAGTCGTAAAACTTGTATGGTAACTCATTAAATTGGTTATTAAAATAACTATAATTTAATGAACCATTCAAATTTCATAGCTTTCGCGATAGTAATCGCTTCAGCATTAAACAAAATTTGTTACTGTTATGACATTACTATGTATTATACTATAATTTTATAATCAGCTTTTGAATACTATTGAGAACCAACTCGAATTATCACTAGTTTACTTTTATATGGTTCGATGCCCTTTTATCTGGCTGTTTTGAATTGAAAGACGTCAAATAAATTCGCAGCTTACATAATCCTATCCTACGAATATTATAAATGCGAAAGTTTGTAAGGATGTATGTGTGTTTGCTGCTCTTTCACGCAAAAACTACTGAACGGATTGCAATGAAATTTGGTACGTAGACAGCTGGATAACTGGAAAAACGTATAGGCAACTTTTTATCCCGATATTCCAACGGGATACGGACTTACGCGGGTGAAACCGCGGAGCGCAGCTTGTATTCAATAAATGTGAGGAATACAGTATTTTAATTTTAAATTTATTTTGAGTACCTACAGTAATAGTACCAGAAAGTTATCAAAATATAATGACTAATGTAAAAATAAAGTAGTTAACACTGATGCTTTCCTTGCAAATAACACATTTATCGATGCTTAAAAACTAGGTCCCGGTAATATAAAATAAGGAGAATCAGCACCATTAAATCGAACTTCCAAGCTTCTACTTTAAGACATATCGAGAGTCTTAGAATAATTGAAAAGAGAAAAAATTATTCACTAAAAACTATTTCAATGAGAAATCGCTTGTTCAAATGTGAGTCTGAACTGAATCAGTCTGAGGAGGTACATACGTACGGTACGTAGACAAGGACAAAAAAATTGCGACATTTATTTATTATGTTAAATAATTTAACAAAAGTATTCTATGGGCATAAAACAAAAACGTTAAAACGAAAAGTCTCATAATAAATCGTACAAAAGCATTTTTTTGTTATATTTAAGTCTTTATGTAGATATAATTCTCATAAATAACCAATAGGTTAGATCGCAACTAGGCATTGCATTTCTTATACTTTTGTCTTATAGTGAGGTCAGTGACCTCCACTAATGAGATGTTGGGCTAAAGATCGTTTCAAGCACTTTTTCAAAATTCGTCTGGAGCCTGCAAAGACGCCTCATTTTTTACCTAGAAGTTTCTTTCATATTCGAAACGACTTTACTAATGTTAAAAACATAAAGCTCGTTAGTATTCTTACAATTAAACTAAAATAAATGAAACGCGCACCTTAATTATTTTCTTACGGCTCTGATTAAACTTCAACTCTTCCTTTATTTGTTTCTGAAGGTATATTACCTGTCAAAAACGTACATGCAATTTCGGTTCTTTATGCTTTAACCATACAAGATGTATTGTTTTAAATTATGACGTATGGTATTATCTTGGACAAGATTTTATCAGCTTCATTTTTCAATGTGATATAAGTTGTGGTGATTAGCCGAAGGTATCAGAGAAATTCCATCGTTATAATATATTAGCTATATTGTTGTAGGTATTAATCTAGTGGCTTCCCGGAGCTTCATGTAATGAAGTTTGCGTGTTGTAAAACTTTATATGAAAAATGATTTATGCAGCTGTGAGAATAGCATAAAGTTCTCTTTGATACGTGTTGTAAGAAACTTACAATATTAGAGTAAATATGCAACCTTCTTTGGATACTTGGGTATATTATGCCTACTTTGAAATAAATGTTATAACAACTAAGTAGTGATGAAAATTAATTAAAGAGAAATTTCGAATGCGTTTTTTAAACACTGCACCTACAAAAAACATTAGTAAGTAAATAGCTGACCAGAATTAAAATCTCAATAGCTAAGCGTTATGGACTTAAGTATAAGTATCGGCTTTTGTTATACAAAGTAAAGTCTAGGACATAAAAAAAATTGAAAAGCCTCTATTACACTTGAGAGATCTCTGTATTCTTTCATAATACTACGATGGACAGATGATAAAAAATTCCACTAACAATTCCCATAACGCTAATGCATGGATATAAATTCTAAAATACTGGATCAGGCTTACTTTAAACAGTCACTAATTTAGAAAATAATAGTAGCGTATAGTTCATTCAGGTTTATGTATTAGGTATCTGCATTGAAAAATGACAGTACTAGTATTAAATATACACAGTAGCTTATAATGTGATGAAAAACAACTAAATATGTAAAATAAAATTGAAATTATATGGGATAAACAATACCCTAGATATAAACAGTTTCCGTTCCAGTATACGTGAAGTATCATAACGGATTATTCACAAAATCGTGGTCAATTAAAGGCATTTACACCATTCAAGTTTTATTGCTATCACATGTTGGACATTGACACTGTTATTTCAAAGTCCTGTTTCTATACATCTACGTAACGCATGATACACCCCTCTAGTCCGGCAGCGCAGACACGACTCAGCGCGGGTGTCCGCCAGGTTTACTGTTTGCGCCACTGTAATTAACATTTTATTGTATCGACTGCTTTCCTCAGATCGAGTAAATTAGTATTCATTAATATTGATCGTTTTTACATTTCCCGAGGTTATTAATTGAATTCATTGATGCATTGCAACTCTAGATAGTTAGATAGATAGTTAGATAGACAGATAGACAGATAGATAGATAGATAGATAGATAGATAGATAGATATGTAGATAGATAGATAGATAGATGGATATATAAATAGATGTATAGATAATACTTTATTGCACACAAAAATTTACAGAAAAACATAGATAAACACAAACAAAAGAAAATATGCACAAATGATTGTACGAAGAGGAACACATGATATAAGAACTACTAAGTTTTGACACTCCGATTTAAAAAAAAAGCGTTTAAATCTAAGACTAATTACAATTTAGATTTTCGCAAATTGTTTTGATACAATAAAACTACTACTATATACTACCCTAGCCGGTTCAGTGAGGGTATATCTTTATTTTGCAAACATAAACCATTTCACTAAAATATCGTTCAGAAGTTTGTATTACAATATTATGATTAATTTAAATTACTCACTACATTTTCTATTGACAACATTATCATACTGAGGTACGACAATTATTATAATATTATTGCGTCCCAAATAATAGAACCTATGTTAATTCATAGGTTGTAAAGTGGGCAAACTGTATTAAATATTATTCAAATCTGTTCAGAAGTTCTGCCCCTTTACAAAATATATTAAATTGTAATAATTATAATACGTTAACATAGAATTTAAACAATCAATACTACCATAGGCATAATGATTCCATTTGCAAGCCCGCTCCAGACCTGTAGAGCTACATTCGTAGTGAAAACAAGAAAAACAGACATTAAACCAGTATTTTTATAGCACACACAGTAACTAAGTTCCTCAAACTACGAACTCTGTAATACAAATAGTATCCGCTTACTAGTATTTTCAGCTGTTTATTTTCTTAAGAGTCCTATTCGATCTCAAATAATATTTATGTTCCTACTTGGTAGCTTTTGAACGAATCATTTAATTGTTATATTACCGACTAACTTTACCGGGGCTTTGCTCGCTGTTATAATATATATATATATATAAATCTTCCTGTTGAATCACTCTATCTATATAAAAAAACCCATCAAAATCGGTTGCATTGTTTTAAAGATTGAGCATAGATAGGGACATAGGGACAGAGAAAGCGACATCGTTTTATAGTAGACTTTGTTTTATTGTAGTGAGTACCCATAAATACGGACATACGTTCTATAACTTTTAAATTTTAGTTGCAAATACCCATTTAACTTAAATTTTTAAATTTAACTTAAATTTTTTATTTTATGTTTTTTATTATAGTACTTAGTAGTCATAATGTTTATATATAGTCATTTTCATTTACAGTATTATTATGATTTAGTAATAGGTTTGTTTTTGCATGTAGTAAATCTTTTGTAAACATAGTTCATTTTGTTCTGCGAATACAGTGCTCAAATTTGCACTTCTAAACATCGGTAACGTAAAGTGAAACCTTTTTATAAGCATCGTCTTACACTACAGTGATTCATACAGTCCTGTTTAAACAGGTATCATTTATAAAACTGAAATCAAACTCTCGATAAAAACTTGTAATTTGTACCTCATTACTGGAACCGAGAGAAAAAGTACGACTAACTGCAATTTACCTTCATTCAAATATTGAAAATGCGACAGACGCAGCGTGCTCGCTTATGAAAGTTATAACACCGGTCTCCCATATTAATAGTAGCCATATTTCAAGAATCTTAATCAGTTTGATTAAACACAATAGCAGTGAGTCAGGCTGTAAGCATCTTGCAAGCAAGGTAATTGAGTATTCCTGGCCGCAATCCTCCGCAGGTGGTCTACAGAAATCCAGTGCCATAATTTCAAGCTCGCTCTTATAATCAATGTTTAAACAGCGTCTCAGAAATTAGTTACAGCGAGATTAAGGGGCCGATTAATCAATGTTATCCGATAGAAATCGAAATATGTCGCACGATTCCTGTTCTTGAGTTGAACGTTTTAATACGGTGAAAGATTTTTTAAAAAAGCTAACAAGCAAAATCCGGTATTAATCGTGCTTGATAGTGAAAGTTTTCCAAGTAGACTGGTTTTTGTGAAAATTTCTTGGTGATATGTTTAATCTAATCTCTTGGCTTAAATAAAGTAGTAACACATCTAAACACGTAACAATATACTGCCACGCTCATGTGTTATCATAAAAATATCAATTTATGATAGTATATATGAAATACAATACACAACAATATACAATGCTTTTGTTGTATCTTACTTTTTCAAATATTCACAATGCCACAGAAGCAAAAGCAACCCTTTCTAATTAAGAACATTACAACTTTACATAATTAGTATTAGCATATAACAAACAGTAAAAGTTAAGCATATGCGACCCAGGAAGCTGGGATTACAGGCGAGGTAAAGGTAAGGTCGCATCGCAACAATGAAACTCTTCTTTTTATCCAACGCTATATACGGAGTTGTGAAAACAACAACCAATAAAACCTCCGAGATATCAACATTTCGCGCCACCCTGCTCGTAAAATTAAATGGAACAAGGGCTCGCGATCTTTTGGGTCAGTACTCAGTACATCTTCCCTTTATGAAAACCAACTCATACAAACAAAGATAGCTTAGAAACATTTTGTTTTTCTAGTCGTACCTGGTGTGCTGTACGCACACCAAAATAATGTTGTTATACGAGTTGATTTTTTCTTTGTATATCTTACTAGATTATTCTAGATATAATGGAAGTCATAAATAGAAATAGAAATGGGAAAATATCAATAACAATTTAAAATAATAAGTTGAGAACTTAAAGCAATATCCTGATATTATGTTCTATGTTGTTCTAAAGTGTATTCATTATACTCCATTGTACTGGACACTAGTCACAGCTTAGACCACTTTCTAAACGTTACCTAACGTAATACAATGTAGCATGAAATTTGCTATATGCCATTATAATAAATCATCAACAAAGTACCACCATCAGTTTGACAAACACTAACACATATAAAATAAATATGCTAATGTGATTCTTGGCTATATCAATAATATCACAGCTAGAGGCTAGATACATCATTAGCGTCAAAAAAGTACTGCTAAAGGTCTACCCCGTCTGAGATTTGGGTAGACTTTATAATGTTTTTGTTTCTCTTGTGCTATGTAATTTCGACTTTAATTTGTGATGATAAGGTTGAATTTATTCATGTCATAGAGTTATGGGGACACTGAGATGGTAAATTGGCCAGGTGCCAATTTGAATCTTGAAGGTCATACAAAAATTAGCTCCAAAATTTCCTTTCAAACACATATACATACTGTATCTGTATATTTTTGAACGTTTATTAAATTTCAGGAAACAAGAAACTCTCCAGCAATTAATCGAAAAATCATCATAGAATCGATTGTCAGTTCAGCATTTACGAATCGATTTACACTCGATATCGAGTGCTGACAGCCGCGCAGATATTAACCACTCGTTGGCTAATTGTTCCCAGTTCAATTATCGAACAACTGTCAACGGAGTACTCAATGACTGAAACAAATTTAGCGACCGGTGGAATTAATATAGCACGGGGATAAAGCGCCCATGATTCTTTCTACGTCTAAGGTCTGTTTACCTTACCTCTAATGCGACGTGGCAAACAAATGTGCGGCTCTTGAGTTTTTTTTTTATATTTCATTATTTTTTGCCAACAACACTTCGAATTGCTAAATATTTAATAAAGCAAAGAAATAGGACGCAATGATGTCGTTATTTTAGTGTATTTCTCTCAGTAATG
The DNA here is from genome assembly GCF_012273895.1 of Zerene cesonia. Classification (NCBI taxonomy): domain Eukaryota; kingdom Metazoa; phylum Arthropoda; class Insecta; order Lepidoptera; family Pieridae; genus Zerene; species Zerene cesonia. Next base: position 5,719,834 of record NC_052107.1, read on the forward strand.
GCAAGAGTCTGAAAACCGACGTGTCTAAATTTTGTTAGCTTTCCACTAATCCCTATAATAATATTATCACGCCGATGTAATGAAATTTCAAAGTGTATTGAATACAGACAAGCACCATTACACAGAACGGTTGTGGTTGCACAATTTAAATTACGTACATTTTCTAAATATCACGTTGAACGGATTTTAAGCACACTTAATGGAATAAAAAATAATTATAATGGCTATAGCAGTCACTCTGTATAAATTAGAATTTAGTTGATAATGAATATTATCATTTTTTTTATGATATAAAATGAATTTATAATTTGTATAATAGATAACTGAATGATAAACCATATTCGCCACTGGAAATTTGTTTTAATTGTAATGAAAAAGTAATATAACACGAAAACAATATGATAATTGAATAAATTCCATACCTACTTCATATAATATTAAAAAGTAAATATTTACTAGCATGTGTAAATATTTGTTCATGATATTTAATGAAGAATATCTATCAAAATATGCTATATAAGCAACACAAGTTTAAACAGAGAACTTGTATAAATAGAAATCGCAACTTTAACATTATTAAATAAAATTACTAACGCAGGCTAAGAGTTCGCTCGAAGCAACATTTAAAATGAATCGTTCTTGAATAATTGATGTCCCCGTCTGCAGGCCCGCCTGTCTCCCACAACGATCAAAGTGGATGGGAGAAAGAATTAACTGCAAAAAATGCGCGTGATCGCTTCGAACAACACAATCAGTCAAGTTGAAAGAAATGATGGAGCTTTCTGGAATACCATGGCATGGAAGCGCGTTTAGTTCGTGGTGCATTAGTGTTACCATTAGCAAGCTTTTGTTACTGCTTTTTATCACTGAGATTTACCAATCATAAAAACATGCAATTAATAAGAATATCTAACTTGAGACTATTGCTGATGGTCACCAAGATCCTTGCTGTGTCGTAGCGCCGTAGGAGTATTTTTGGCACTTTAATTACTTAATAGTGAAATAATAAATAAATTTAAGACATCAAGTCCTGTAAATTCAAACTATACTTAATATGTAAGAAACTGCCAATCTTAATATTGTTTTTTAAGAAAAATAATCAATTTGAATTTAAATAATCAATTTTCTATTAATAACAATAAACGATCTTCACTAGAAAGTTTCAATGAGAACCAAAACTTTTATACTTTCTGATGAAGGAAAAAACATAAGATAGTCACTAAATTTAATTTCCCATCCCTTGTTTGTGGAAATTAGTAAATAATAGTAATTGTCAAACTTTTGTACATGTAACCACTATGAAAATCATGAAAACATGATTTATATTCCTATATAAATAATGAACGTTATTCTATTTCAAAAAGCATTTTCAATAGAAAATGCAGTTCCATAACCTATGACTGACGGACAATCAATAGTATGTAATCATGTATCGTAATAAGCTGTTATTTTCGATGAGGGAAACAACTTTGAACTATATATCGATTGTTTTAGAATGCGGCGATTATGTCACTTCGTGCTTTTTAATAGTAATAAAATTGTCTCATATTTTTTCACGTATAAATGGGTATATTGTTTGCTGATATAGCGTTCGTGTTAAGGATTAGTGTTGCGAGAATATTAATATAGTGTAGAATATTAATAATATATTATATAGTGAAGACTTATTATCCGCTTATCCACGAAATGAAGAAAATAAACGAATGAGGCATTTATTGTTATTAATTTTTTATCTATGGTTTCTCTTAACATGCATGTTCTTAAAATCTATTTGAATATTGATTTTACCAGCAGACTAATTGTAAATAGATATGCGGTGAGTTCGAATCTACTCAATACATCAACAAATATTTGGCCTTTCGTACTTTGACTCTACGTGATTTGATTACAAAATTAAAACGGTACACAGATGCATTTCTGAACAACCCATTCGTATCTCAGAAAGGTTAAAAGCATTATAACTCACAGCAAATGAACATACGGACACGAATCTTATTCCACTCATTACCAAGCAATTACCATTATACGCGTAAGATTCTCATTTAACTCTTAATAACTCACCGAAACATTATATCGGTCAATTAAAGTTTTTCTTAATGAGAGGCTGGACAGTATTCAACCAGTTTAAATTGTTGCGTAATGTTTAATGAATCTGAAGTAACGGAATGTGGATAAAGGCATTCACATGTTATTGATTTATAATATGTTCAACTCTCTAGAATTTTAGTAACTAATTAATTATTAATGTAAGTGGCTTATGAATATTTTGTTTAGCTTCCATAATCAATATGATGGATTATAGAAAAGGTTACCATATTTTATAAAAATTCTTATCTTGTGCAAGCCATACTCTTGTGGTATACCATCCCAATGAGTATCAGACGAACCAAATCAGTGAGCATATTTAAAAAACAAATATTTTACAATTCCTTTAGTACATCCTTTACCATTTATCCATGACTTTATTTATACATTAAGTGTATTTTCATATTGTTGTATTCGTATTATAACAAAACAATCAATATTATAACCTCATTTTATTATTAGTATCAAGTTGTGTCGTCATTGCTTTATTCGATTTTACTTTTTTTTATTTAATTATTATTTTTATGTCGGTTTTTTTTCTCAAGTTGTAAATTCATTTATAAAAACAATCGTATCAATCAAAGTTGGCCTGTCAGAGATCGCTTAGAAGCAATAAGGCCTCTTTTTATTGTATCGAATATATTAAGTGTATTGAATAAAGTGTATTGTATTATATTGCATTGTATTATTATTGCGATCTTCAGTATCATTCTGTAAAAAAACAAGCAGATTTTTCAATTTCAATAGATTTGTGTGTAACATCTTTGTCAGGAAAATAATGCGCGACGCAGATGGTTGACATAATACTCATATCTCACTCTTTAATAGCTGGCATCATTGCTAGCATGGAAACAATGGCTAAATGAAACAGTTTATATGAAAACAGTCCCATACTAAGCATGTAGGTCTTACTGTATGAACAAGAATACAACAGCTATCAAACTCTAATTAGCTTGAGTGCAGTTTCTTGTTTCCATTTTGAAGGCATACACGCGACTGTTTCTTAGTGGGTAATATTAAACCCACATAAACCTACTTAGCACAAAATTATATCCTTAAACTTATATTACGTTTTCACGTATAGAAATGGAAGCTGCGAATAAAAATTGATTGACATGGTACTTAAAAATTATGGTTTAAGCAAAGATATAGTAAGAAAATTAAAGTGGCAAGAACATTAATCGAAAAAAAGAAAACACTGTTTCTCATATTCAATATAGAGCGGAAATATGCATAAAGTAAATTTCACTTAAAAATATATAATTTTTGTTCTGGCTGTTTTCTCAGTCAAAAAATTAAAATGAAATGTATTATAAGAAAATAAATAAACTTCATTTAAAAAACAAAACAGAATATTCATAAAAGTTAAATTAACAGGATTAATAACGAAAGAAAACATTCAATAACAATTGAAATGGACGCATGCAAATGGAAATGAATTTAAATCCTGGTAAGAAAGAAAAGATTAAAATTAACAATCATCCGTGCAAATACGTTTGGTTATAAAAGGGAACTCTCTCCAATATAGTTACATCTATTAACATCTATATAAACAATACATTAACTTAAAACAAAAATGTGGTTAAATCGTGAAAAATCATTGGTTTATAATAAAATAAAATCGATCTGATCGTAGGTCAAAAGTGTCGTGCTTCGACAGCGGTTAACGTATTGGCGGGCTTACCTCGACCTCTGACTGATTTATGCGACGCCTAAATCTCCAATTTACACGCTCTGCTCTGATCTAATCGTTGATAACAAGTTCTCTCAATTACAGCTAATTGCGAGCATTAATACTTCACATCTAATAATTACGTGACGTGACGTGACAAAAGTAATAATTAATCCAATGTAGCAATGTAAAAATGTTCGTAGAGAATCAAGATAAAATTTTCAGATTGATTGAATTTGTCATAAGATGGAATAATTAGGCTATTTGGTGATGGAATGATGTCTATTTTTTTGTGTGTCATAGCGGGCAACTGAGCTGGTGGTTGGCCTGATGGTAAACGATCACCACCTCCTCCTACCTATCCTAATTCACTTCATAGATATCTTAAATCTACAATCTCGTTTTTATACATTGAAGACAAATCAGTCCATAATATTTACTACTTTCTAAGTTCATATCTTAAATGACAATAAACACATTCTTTTCAAGATTTGAAAGATTATTTACCAGCTGACAAAAAAAAGGAAATCGGTATTTTTGACATGTTTGATATTAAAAGTTAATTAGCCTTGTTACATAACTACTGGTCCACGAAAATGCATGAGACGCATCCATTCAATATAGATGAGAATTGTATTAAACGGGATTTCATTCCCCTTTAAATAAAGTAAGTGCAAATAAAAGGGATTTGCATTACAAGTGTTGGGGAGGCGCATTTATTGATGTAAGAAGCTTAAAATATGTTTCAGTCATTTGAATGGACTGGAATTGGCTATATTTACTAATGAATAAATGTATATGTAAAAATATATAAGTATAGATAAAAATATAATATTTGTAAACAGTGTGAAAGACGTGCGGTCCGTCTCGGCTTCGCCCGTGGTCTACAAATGTTCACCCAGTCTACAATACTGTGGTTGATGGAATCAGGTTGACGTACATATCAATCAGCGAAATATTTTTTGTAATTGAATAGTAATTCAGATTTGTGGTAACAAACAAACTCGTCAGCTTTATATTATGCCATAAAAAATCGCCGCCGGCAAGTGATAGAATCGACTTTAGGGCGTTTCCCATACAAATAGAAACCATAATACATATTATAGGTAATTTCTAACAGTTCCATGTAGAAATCTATCAATTAAGAAAATAACAAAATATTTATTTTTCTCTATCAAGTTAGTATGTCATTCCAGTAAATGCGTATATATAACAAACATAATTCTATAACTCGTTTGATTTATTAGCAAGTGCGGGCCGGGGGCTGTCACCGAGCCACTGTAGCTGACCCATGCTTATACAATAACTATGCAAATTATTCCGATATCGCCCCCAATTTGCCCCCGCTAAATTGAATTTGTAACTCTGATTAAAACCTTTTGAAATGTCGATTCTGTAAAAACAAAAACTGATAGAGGATTTGAATTGAATTCATTCAATCTTTTATTAATCCGACTTTATTTTGATTCAATTAATATTAAAGATTTTTCCGAGCAATGAATAGCGATAATTTTTCATAAATATGCAATTAAATTCTGCGGGAAGCTTTAACGATTTCTGTGCTTTTCTGTACATCTAGCGAACCAAATAAAAAGCTTATAAACAATAAGAATCAACCACTAGCTAATCCACTTCTGTAAATGGAAGATATTAAAAAAAATCGAAGTCCCTCATGAAGCGGACCCTTTTTCATTTTTGTCCATATCTTGGCAATAAATAACTTCAAACATACACAGTGTTTGTGTTGAAATTTAATCCACTTTAATTTGCATTCACTACTGAGTTTTTGATAGTGACTTAAGCATTGTTCTCATTGCCTTTGGATGGATAATCTAAAATTATTACTACCCAAAAAGTCTTTGTTTATTATATTTTCAAGAGATAATCGATCTGATTTTAAAACCTAATATAGTTACTTGTACCTTATTGATCTAGATAGAACGAGATGTTTGTGAGAAAAGTATACTGGAAGTAAAACGATTTTAACACCTTACATCAATAGCGATAACTTACTTTTACCACCAGCTCGGTTGCCCACAGTAAGTAAAAAATTGACATATTTCACCAATGGTAAGATCAATAAAATGAATTATTTGCAGGCGAAATGATAACTCACACTACTACAAAATTCACTTAAAGTTACATACTTATTGGATTATGTACAAAGCTCTCAATAACATCGCATTATTTAGTCGGATCTCGACAACTTCGCAGTTGCGCCATATTGTATTATAAAAACTTCGAAAACGTGTGTGCACGTCCCACACAAAATTATTGCTTTCTTTATGTTATACAGAGACAGCACACTTGGTTTCATACAAATTGACGAGCTTGCTCCGTCTACTCTAATATTCGTTCTGTGGTTAAAATATATGAGATCAACTGCCTGTTCACATTTATTATTTCTTACCTAGATAATTCGACAGTTCATAGATCACATCAAAACAGGTGACTGTTCGAATTGATCTTTACACGACTAATAACACATTTTATTTTATATAAATATTATAATATATTGATCGAAGAAGATTGTACAACATTGATACTTTACGTTTAAGTCTATTTATTCAGTAAAAGCAAGCACTGTTGGTGCATATTCCCACTGCAGGTGGTATATTATCAAAAATAAATTAAATATACACCAGTGACGGGCTAGCTAATTTTCAATAAAGCTGAGTATGTATTGCAATGCCCCTGCTTAGGGCGATGTCTATCCGGCACGCTTCACCCTCTGTTAATCCGAAAACTTACGGTAGGCACAAATAGACAACAAATTTTAAAGTTTTAAAATCATTTTCAATGTTTATCTTAATTATTTATAACGCATTACGATATGTGTATATGTAACGTGTTTTCAGAAAATGAAAATGTTAAAATTAAAGTTTTAAATAACCCAAGTATTAGGTAAAAGGCAAATTCTTATACATATAGGAATAGCTGATTACTATTGAGGTTTATGTACAAACTAATTGAAACATTGAAGTCCATAGTCCTTATTTTTATTGACGTTACTACAGCATAGCATTTACTTGCAATTAATTATTAATATGTGATTATGTCTACTACTTTCATACCAAATGTAGAAAAAAATACGCTTCGATTTAAGAATTTCGAAAAAAAAAGATTGTTTAAAAGTATCTGTTTTTCGTCCCGCTTATAGTTTAGCAGTATGCTCGTTACCTTTTACCGTGGTTGCCTGGAAGAGATCACTTCTAAGTGATAAGGCCGCCAAACAAATTGTGCGCTTTATTATAATCATTATTATTATTACCTTTAAGTTTCCTTCTATGTACAATCTTGTTGAAGAGTTAAATAAATAAATAAATAAATTTCAGATCTTTCTGGCAACGTCAGTTATAAAAGGTAATATGCTGAAACAAAAGGGAAAAGAAAAGAATTTTATAATTAATAGCTAACACATTTGTCTAAAACAAAAAAAAATAGAATAATTATATTTGTTTTATTATACGCACGTGGTAGCAGTGAGTCCCGCGTTCGTTTCACACAATGCGATCAACATACGATCACACTAATGCTGTTTTGATTAAAATGCATCGGACATGACGTTTTCAATTGTAAATGTTGCTAGTTATAATTGTATTTCGTATTGTATATTAAGAACCTCTTTGTACTGATTGTTTGCTCTTATAGAAGATTAAAACAAAACGTTATGTCCTTTTTTATTTGTTAATTTATGCCGCTAAGGTACAAAACAGACGTAAGTTTATGCCAACTCAAATTCTCACGAATACGCAAACCCACAAGTGTAGACCAACGCTATTTGCAAACGTTTTGTCATACATGAGTGGCCGCATTCGAACATAGTGCAAATGTTTGTATCTAGTGAGAAACCAGAGTTTTTTTCATAGAATAGAATGCATACCCAGAGCGCACGGGAAATTAGTCTTTTTTATTGGCATTTTTTTTTTTACAGTGGGAAAATCTTAAAGATACCCACGAGGAAGAGGTCGTGTGTCATGCCGCATTCCTACTGACTATAACCCCACTGTTTTTCGAGCCGCGTTAGGGAAAGGGGCCACGGGAGCTTGTTAGAATTAGTCCGCGAAACGGGAAATAGTACTGGGTTATGTAAAACTCACCAAGACGCAGTGACCTATCGACTCAACTCCACTGAGTTCTGTCACACCGCTTAGTGGGCAAGAATTCGGGAATTTGGTAGAATCGCAACCTCGAACAAAGGATCAGCATAAGAGCAAGCCTGAGTGATCTCTTGCAGAAAGAAACCTGATCTCAAGATTTAAAACTTTAACTACTCGTACTAGAATAATTGCTGTAGAATAACACTAACATTAGTAGAAATACAACTAACTATATTACTAACATACCTAAATTGTAAAAAATAATGTTGATTATCGTAATAATTTTGTGGTAACAAAGAGAAACAAATGTATCGCTCGTAATAAAAGGTATCTGCCACTCAAAGAATACCCCAATCCAACATCTGATAAACCGCTTCTTTATAATCCGAATGATAATAATGTACCTACCTATACAATACATAAAAATAATTACACGGTGAGTGGCTCAGTTCATATGATTGTTTTCTGTTCGTTTCTAATTGTTTTACCGGATGAGTTGGTCTTATAATGACTTTATATATTTTGAACCATGATATTGATTTCGATTTCGATGCTTATTCTAATGGAAAGCAATAAAATTTAAGCCAACAACGTAATAGGCCGTTTGATTTTTAGTCAGCCATATTTGTGATATATCCTATGTGTGAGCAATTAAAGTGAAATTGGTACATTTGTTGACTTTGCAATTGAATGTCAGAAACATAAATACCTAAGTCATTTTTATTTTATTCTACAATAATAGTATTTAATATTTTGTTAGTGACGTGAATCTTATTAGAAAATTTTCACTTTAAATCCAACCACTGAACCACCCATGCTTAAAAAAATTAATAAATTTGGATATATGTCCAAAACACAATTATTTTAAACAAAAAAATTAAAAAGTCCTCAATATTAAATGGGAAGACACGGAAGGTACCAGCTTCCCAAATATAACAAAACATCCTTAAAAATTGGTTCACCCAGTCTAGAATACTGAGGTCACAAACACAAAAAATACAGTCAAATTGAAAACCTCCTCCTTCTTAAGCCGGTTGGAAAATTATTTACTGCGTAATTTATTTATTTAGTAACAGTTGAATAAAGATTCAAGTGTTGAATATAAATTTAATATAGTTTAAGTATAACAAATGTATGGTACGTAGGTTTGATTCATTTCTGCATATTCCGAAATGATTATTTCATGTATCCTTATTCGAGTTCCCTTTACAGTGTTAATGCATGGAAGTGAAAAATGAATAACGAAACGTGTAAAGACATCTGTTCGCAATACAGGAGCATGGAAAGAGCGAAATTTAATATTAAATTAAGGTGTTAGGTGGAAATCGAGAAAGGAACGCCGGTAGACATAAATCCTTGTGATATATGAGGCTCGGATCGAGCGTGTTGACATTTTTGAGGCAACATTTTTAGGTTCTCGCTGCTTGGTTGTGTTATTGTCGTAAAAGATTGGTTAGCATTTCAACCTTGAGCGATCTCTCCAATATTTTAAATCAAACATCGTAATGAATAAGCTAAATTTACTTACACTCAGACTAGAAAAGTTATGTTGTCCGGAACCATGAACATAAGCAATTCAAAGGTCCATTTCTGTCATATCTTATACTTTAATTTAAAACGGTCAAGAGCGAGTCGGACCTGCAACGGTAAAGGTTCCGTACAAATAATCTAAGTAGCAATTGCAAACAAAGTTTTCCGCCCATGCAACTATGACTGTGCCATCATTGTTTAACATTTTTCAGAAGACTTCAACAGAAAATTTCAATTGTTTAAGTATAAAGTTTCACTAGAGAGCTTGGTGACAAACGAACGAATAGACAGATAGAGAGAGGGACAAAAAAATACATGTATTTCTTATATCAGGGTAACTGCGCCCATGAACATTCGCAGAGGTAGTTAGTGTCTCTATGAATGCGCTGCCTGCTTTTAAGGGGTAAGGAATAAGGAAAGGATAGTCCTTCCCCGGTGCAAGCTAGACCAATTCATGCCGAAGCGTGCTCGGCTCCCACATTAAAAGTAATGAAATAGTAATAAGGTCCTGTTTTACCCTTTGGATATGGAACCCTAAAAATCAGCAAACATTTATTTAAATACCAATCAGCAAAGCAGGTTTGCTTCAAAATGCTTGTAGATTGTGCCCCATTCTCGATGTTCATAACAATTTTATCGAAATTGGTTTCGGAGTTTATATCCATGAAAATTTTATGGACAGGAAGAGGAAGATCGCATTTAAAAATTAAGTATGGATGATGTTAAAAAGACACAAATTTCGCGCCTTTTTATAAAATTATACTTTGTCAATATGAGCGATTTCTGTATCCGTATTTTTAATATTACTGTTGATTTGGAGGTTATAATAATCAAAATTGATACCAATTCGTATCACCGACTTCATTAAGGAAATAAAACAATTATGTACTGAAACAAAAGTAAAGCCACGAAGAATGTAATTATTGTGGTTCAACTATTCTAGTTCATAAAAAATTTATAAAGAACGAAAAGATATTATCACACCTTAATATTTAGTTTTATAGCACTGAAATGCTTTATGAATGAGAAATTTTGAAAGAATAAAAAAAATTTGATCACGAGGCGGGATTTGAACTCGCGTTTTTTGCCAACGTTTTTGCTACGGATTGGCAAAAAATGCGGTTTCGATGAAAAATTTTTTTCTATTCTTTCAAAATTTCTCATTATCTAACTTTTTTGGTGAGAGAAATTAAAGTATAGTTACAATATTAAATTATAGTTTTATAGGTAACCTTGATTGTAACTTAGTAAATGTTATTTATTCGTCTACATATTTGTTTTAACTCGATGCAACGTTATCTTTCTAGATCTTTTATATATAACTATTAGCTAGTGAATTAAAGATTACTTACTACTAGCCATTTAAGAGCATAATCCACATTTAACGAAATGAAGTTATAATATTTATACACATTTAACAAAAATTTGCAAACTCGTTGCGGGCTTACGAATTTACATGCTAGTAATATTATTTTGTATAAACTACCGTTGTTCCATTTTCCGCCGTTTTACTCGGGCTTACTAATGCGACCCGACGCCCGCGTCGTGCATCGCGACATCCAATTCTGTAGCTACTTATTTGTTTCGCGTGTTTATTAAACTTCTGTGAAAACTTTCAAAACACCATTAAATCATTGTTTTCAGATGAATTCGAAATGTATCTTAATGTTAATTGTGTTTACGTATACAGTTCCCGTAATCATATGGTTAAAAAATTGGTTTAACTGAAAACTTTTTCGGGAATTTTAAAGTGGTTTTATACACTAAGCAGTGATTAGAAATGATAATTCATAGAAAATTCTTCTTTCCATCTTGTACTTTTTTCAAACACGCCTTCATGTTGGAATGATGGGCATCGCAATCTGTGGACAAAAAAAAAAATAAAAGAAAATTACCAACAATAATTTGGGCGTTAGAAATTCGAATCGAGCTATAAAATCCAATTTCAATGGATACTATATTACGATGCGTATGAGATAGTCATTTATTTGCTTATTCATACGATTAAAGTTTCGTTATATTAATTTCTTTTGATATAATTATAAAAAATAACTCAGTCACACGATTAAAAAATCATAAAATAAAAGACTCTATCAGAAATCGGAATTAATTGTTATCAGTTTCTATTTGAACTTCAATATAAAAGATAATAACTTTAATATAAAAGTATAATTAAATAAGAAGTCCATACTTTGTTTATACAAGGTATGAACTTGAATATAAAATATATTTATTTTTGAAAAGTAAAATTAATATTCAATGTATATTGTTTTTAATTTTTACAACCGACTTAAACCACGCCTTGAAATTGGAAACTGTCAACAGTTGGCTCCCGAAAGATAAAATCATGTTTATTTTGAACCGTAAAATGTGAATGGTTATTCGTGGCTTTAAACAAAATAAAGGTGTTAAAATACAGAGCAACTATAAATATAAATCCTTCGTGGGTGGTTTTCGGCAATCGCCTGTGAACTTCATAATATTTCGTTTTACTATAAAGTTATAATAAATTCATTTTATTGTAATTATGAAGACGGTTCAGAAAGTTTTGTAAAATAAACCTACCATACTGACATACCTTTTCCCTGTGCAACTTAGCAATATATCTCCCATTCCTGTGGGATTTCCTGGATAAATTCTATCCTTTATCCTACCTCATGTGTCAAACTATTTTACAAACACAAATTTCAATTTTCATCCAAAACAAATTTCATCCCAATCAGTTCTATGATTTATGTGTATAAGCGACAGACGGACAAAGTTACTTTCACATTTATAATATTAGTAGGGATTAGATTTTTTTCTCCAGTTAGGTATTCAGTATGAGGTCGTAAAAGCTTTAATGACAACGGTTTTCCTTCACACATATAATGGGCCTAGCATTGTGCTACATTGCGTATTCCCACGCTGAAAATTTCCTGTTAAACATGACTCTGAGCAGAGCTTGTTGCTAACATGTGACGTTTTCAGATGATCCGTAGGCTCATTCACCCTCCTTTAACCACACACCCCCAACGCTCACACCACAACATTCATTCATTTGGAAATTAAGTAAAAATCAATTAGCACGAGAACGTGAAAAGCTAAGCGAATTGAAATAAATTTATTTTCGCGTTTACGAGACACGAAGTGAACTCGCGCGCGTTTCTACACAATTAAATTTAATTAATTTGAATAGTTCGCGCGTCGTGCCAGCTAATGGGTTGAATACGTCTGCCATCACAAAGGGCTGTAAATATGCAGCCAGAACATTATGTTAATTCCTATATGCTGGCCTTATAATGATGATACTTTAATTAAATTTGGGACTTCCTTTGTTCGAATGATCCAATGGTATCATGTAATATCATGAATAACACGGATTATCAACAAATACACAAACCTTGACAAAATTTCACTTACCTTATACAACACTGAAATAATGTTAGCATGAAATTTTAATAAAAAAATTAGCAGCACTTTCTTTCGAATTTTTTGACAAATAGATATTCATATTTTTTGTGTCATACAAAGAAGCCATGCAGCCACTGAAAAAAAATATAATTAAAAAAAAAAAACTAATCATGTTTATAGGTATAATCACACGTTATTGTCATAATATTATTTTATAAATAAAACGCAATACAATTGCAAATTGACTGCTGGATGATAAGGCTTGAACATTCAATAGATATTAACGGTTTATATAACAGTACGATAATCAAAATTACCGTGAAACTATTGACAACATTATTACAGTACCAAGAAAAATATATGACAAATAATATATGATCTAAAAACCTGCTCAACAAATTGAAGTCATTGGAGATTTCGTCTATTGAATTAGTATTAAAATAAAAATAAAATATTGTATTATATACTGTATGGTAAATTTTACATACAAGTTGTTTTAGTTCATAAATTACTTATAGTTTTTTTATTCTAAATAGATTTTAGATAGATCTCATGAAACGTTGTATATTTTATATTCATAATATTATATTATACGCGTGCTTAATAAAAAGTACAAAAAGTTTCCCTACCTTATAAAACTTTACACTGGTAAATGCCCAGTTTAGACATATTGCAATAAACATATAAAAGAAAGAGAAAAAATAAATAAATAGGAAATGTCTCGTCCATATCAAAAATAAAAGACTAAATTATGTTTCTCATAGATAACTGTTGGGTGAACTGACTGAACAAAAACTCTTTTCTATCCATATTTCAAGAGCAGGTGAACCCTTTAAACACAACATAGGTACACCTTAACGCGCAATTTACGCACGTTTTTATTTGTACTTTATAGGCTAATATTTCAACACTAAATACCTTGTAACACACAAAACCAGCAAAATTCGCGTTTTATAAAAACAATCCTAAGACCGAAAGCGCCTTGTTGAAATATAACTTGAGCTTCCCATAAATTCTCCGCTATGAAAACCGCAATATGTCCGGAACCTCTTTATTTATTTCCCCAAACTTTTGCTATCCTTAAATCTTTTAAAAATACACGGATAGAATACATTTATGATATGACATCGGTGGCAAAACTTCCATTAATAAAGATAAAAATGTCAAAAATATTGCAATGTCAAAAATTTGTAAGTAGATTGAATCTGAATCATAATTAAAAATATCCATAATAAATACCATCATAACACTCATGCTCAGCTTATTTTTTTTATAAGAAATCGAAATGTCATAAAACTGACAAATATCGATTTCAGTTGTCAGTAATTTGCGACAAAAGCGAAAAAATAGAAAACAGTTCACGATATCAATTTCAGCTGTTCGTAATTCGATATTCAAAAACTTTTTTTTATAAGGTGCATATTATTTCCAGCTTATGTTTTCCAGTGTTGACACTAAGTAAGGTTGGCGAGTTTTTACCCTTCTAAAGCTGCGGTTATGTGTTGTCGGTAAACCCGCCATTCATTGTCGGACTTTCCGGTGCTGTCTGTCAAATCATTTAAAATTTTAATTAAATAAACATCTCATTGTTTCCATTTGTATGTAGGTATATGTACTATATAATATGGATAGGTTTTTTTTTTTAAATAACATTATTGTAAGACAGTTAAGGAGATTGGAGATCTAATGTGGCACTTATCATTGTTGCCTACTTTTAATTTTAATTTAATGCTTCATCATAATTACCGATCAGAAATTGAAGCGATTTAAATAATACGTATAATTCCCGATCATCATTATTCCATTCCAGTGAATGAAAATATATATTTATTCCAGTCTTGTTACTGGATAGACGGTCTACTTTTAAAACTAGTGCGATAAATTCAGTGCAACTTGGATTATGTGTATGACGACAGAGATTTGATCCATCATCCAGTATGGAGACAGCACTGGATGAACATTTGATACGTGGCCTCAAATAACGTAAAGGCTTAAATGTCTGCATTAAATTAATACTCTTCAAACACATCTAAACCTAAACACAACTTTACATTTATCATTGGTTATGATTATGAAATAAAAACTAAAAAAAATTATTCACTTAGGTAGTAGAACTAATTAATAAAAGTCAACGCAGACGTTAATGAATGGCCAGCCGAGATTTTTTGGCGAGGGTAGAATACAATATAACTATAGAGCAAACATGACGCCTTTATTGTCAGGCAGTACAGGTGCTATTGCTCAAAAATAAATGATGGGCTTGCGGTTGCGGTTTCGTTCACCCTCCCTCACTCACCTTGGCTAGTGCATTGCACTGCAATTATTTACCTACCAAGTTTGATGTTAAAAATAAATGATATACGTAAGTATTTGACGTATATCATTTATATTAATATCATCTATATATTTATATACTAATGTGTCTGCAGTAGACATATTTTTCTATATGTGCATTACCTTTCATTATCATCAGCTCATATATGTTCCTACTGCAGAGGCATGCTTTTGAGAGTATTGAATCACTCTATCCAATTGCAGGGTGGATTTTATTATAACATTTTATATTTCCCTTTAGATGCCTATAGAAAGTTAAACAATAATTATAAAAAACATGCTTGGGGAGCTCTGTGCTATCGTATTATATTTGTTTTCTTTGTGATTTATATAGCTCTTAGTTTTCATTAACTGTCACAAAATGTCTGCCATGCGACGCCAAATGTTATGGTTTATACAGTATAGATTAATATCAAATTCATCGCTTTACATGCAGAGCATATGCAGAAAAAACTATCCCCATTCTCCGCATTCATTTGAAGTTGTTTAAATTTCGTTCAAACTTTATAACAAGGTATGTAACTTTGTGATTTCGTGTGCAAAATTCTGTTTGTTTTTCTTTGCAATTTAAACTTCGCCACCTGCATATGAGAGGTAATAGAATTAATTTCTTTTGTTTAAATTACGCTTTTCTCGTACGCTAAACTCCAAATTAAGTTTTCAAACATAATACTTTCCCCGACATTAAAACACTTTTCCACTCGATTAATTTTTATTTTAAACGAATTTTATTGAACAATAAAAAAAAAACTTTAAATTGAGAATCAAATATTTGTTTTAAAACATTTTATCATCTCGTTATAAGATTAAAAAATTACCCCAATATACGCGTCAAATGTCACGTGGAAACTTTAAAAACGGATTTAAATGAGGAGATTTCAGGGGATTTGGGTAAAGCCCTCCATAAATAACGGTTAGTGAAGTCATCAGAAGGGTGGCAGCTTTCAGGCCGAGTGTCATGTGAACCAGCGATCAATCTTACGGTCGGTCGCTACGCATAATGTACTGTATGTTTACTTTAGCTGGGACAGCGCTACCTACGGTATCAATGAAGTCAGCTATAATTTCATCTATAAATTTATTGGGGATTTGTTTGTCGTATGTAAGGTTTTATTTACGTTAATTAGCCGTGTTTTATTGCGATGTTTTATCTTCGGTTAGAATTGTGTTTTATTATTTATGAAAAACAAGTAGAACGTAAATAGGTGATGTGTTCATCTGAAAAATAGTAACTAAGAGTGAACAAAGGACGACAAATATTTTGTAATAAAAATATAAATTGCTTCATTAAATTCGAAATACAGACAAAAATTAAAACTGATAAAATACCTCATGCCTTTTATAATTAATTATCTTTATAATTAATGTAATTTTAATGCCTCAATTTTCGTTTATTTTAAGAATGCTGTAATTAAATGTCACATGTGAATTCGTATTAAAAGTTCCAATCCCTCCATAAGTTGATGAAACGTTTTCACAATTAAACGATGTAATTACAATTGCATGCATCGTCGTAATATACCCATTAGTATTGCATTTGTCTTGGATATATCGAATCCCAAAACACAACCTTACATTGAGGGTCCATAAAAGATCTTATCGTTAATATTAAAAGGTTATTTTCAACTATGTCGGTTTATAATTTTCAGTCATCTCTCATCGTTTTATACGACGTCACATCTTCTCTCTTCAGCTTAAACAGGCAATCTATTATAGCAGGAAGCAGGCGCGTGTTACAGGGACCTGCGATACTTACGCAATAAATGAATGTGCGTCCTTTTTCTCTGTTATCAAGCTGTCACGTTACAGTGGCACAACGTAGAATTCTTTATAGATAACATTAAACATTGAAGGGAATTTTAAGTGAGATTTATTGGCAGCCGCGAAGGGCTTAATCAAATGATACGATCGTGACTGTACGTAAAAAAGCGCCTCTAAATATGAAAGAAGCATTATTTGGTGTAAAGAAATATTTCATTTCATTTCGTAAAAAAGGAATGTAAAAGTTATTGTATGTATGTTATAGCTGCAAAAATTTATGATTTGAAAAGAAATGAACACGCATCCCCATACCTTATGATGTTATTGATATAATTCACGAAATACTTTTTAACGCAACAGTTAGTGACATAAATATAAAAGCAAGAGTTAGTAGTCACAAATTGTAATCAAATCCAATACACATATTATATCCAAATCATGTCCCTACAGAGAGATTTGGTCGAATAATAAATAAAACAATATAGTCAATACACGAGGCTCATGTTCATCGTTATTCCATCAAAGGCCTCATCAAAATCCCAAATTCGACTGCGATTGATCAAGGGCTTATGTAACTCCATTTCTTCTTTCATGTACCCATAAAAATTACAATGGAAAAACTTAAATTATTCGAAGGGGTGCTGCACGGAGCCCTTTTCAATGGGACTTTTGTAGGGAATAAAGCGAATGGTTTTGCTTAAGCAACCATTAGTTTATATCCGCTGGAGGCGCTTTTAGAGTATATTTACGGACCAATATGTCCACAGAACGGTCCCTCAAGTTTCATTCCCATATTAATTTTAACTTGCTTTGTATGAAACAAAACTATGAGAATAAAATATCACATATACCCTTTGTTCATATAGAGCAAAATATATCATGATTGTATTGGCAGATTATCTTCTTAAAATTCATTGCATCAAGGGCTCATGATTGCCTCGAGGCAAATGAGCCCTACAAAAACCGTCAGATCGAATTACTATACTGCTTATTGTCTACGAAATTGGTCATTATATTCTAATGTATTTTTCTCTAAATACAGCTTTCCGGTAGCGCGTTCAACTGCATTTTTTTAACAGAAGGGTCCCTTAATTTATTGCTCTCAATGATAAATTCCCTTAATGGATATTGTTCACGAAAAAAGAAATCTATTAATGTCTATGGAATGTAGTTGGTAATAGAGAGATTATTTTAGGGCTGACTAATATGTACGATTCAGTGTTGAATTTGCTTCCTACTTTTTTCTCTATTAGCTTTCATTTTTAATTATAGCGTGCGGCGCGTGGTTTATTATTTTATCGTTACACTGTTATCATAGAAAATGCATTTCCAGATAAAATATTTTGTACAGAAATTACATAAAAAGGGCTGTAAATAATAACTTACTTATAAACGGAATTTTAACACCTCATTTTCCACGTTCATAAAATTTTGAATTAATGTTATTCAGGCGTCTAAGATTTTTCCTTTACATTTTTATAATAGGACTAGCGGCCCGCCACGGCTTCCTCCTCAACCACCATTTAATAAACCGCATCAAAATCTGTTTCGCCAGACAGATTTTGTTTTATATAGTAGTATCAAATTTATCTAATATGTATTTTGTTTACCACGAATCATCACTCATGCCATAATTCTCAATATGAATGACGCTCACGTACTTAACTATTACAACGCTTTGTCAGCCGCGCTTAGTGGAGTTTTCTTGGAAATTGAGGCGCATTTTCATTTGTTTATCGCCTTCTTGGAAATAAAGCCACCAAGAATTCAACATTTCACATATAAGAGAGTAGAAAGACTGATAAATAAAGTGAGGCGACAAGGGGACTGCGTCGCCGGAGTAGTGGTATAATAAACATTTTTTTTTAAATGTTGTTTATGTTGAACTACAAAATATATTGGTTTATGTTTCAAAGGAAAAATTAAAAACAATTTTTATACGATTAATGAATAATTAATGAATATGTGTATGTTATGAATAAATAAATGATGAATAATTTTTGGTTCACAATAATTTTCTTTGTTAAATTTTGGTCTAGGTTTTTTTGTAAGTAATTTTTTAATTCGTTATTTACCTTAAGTGTACAAATAGAGATAGTGATATTCGCATGTATTTTGAATAATAAAATATAAGTAATTTTGCGTTGGACAAAAATAATGTTACTTTGGTAATCAAAAATCAATTCAAAAGAATATCATTATAGTTACATACGTGAGACAACTAGTTGACAAATGATAAAAAAATATCACAGTATAAATCCGTATATTCTACTAACTAATGTTTGGACTACCCACAGCGAATTCGTTTACCAACATCTTTGTATCAGCAAACACGTATAAAACAGGGAATAATTTTGTAGGGATAAAGTGAATTCCTCCGCTATAAAATTAATTTCCGTAAAATTCCCCGTAGGTGCCGCGATTGGCAATAAAAGTTGGTGCTATGTGCTCACTCATGCCCGCTTTAATGAACCACGTGCACTTCACTCGTTGTAAGTCCGAACACGTCTGGAGGGAAGACAGGACTATCACCCTCTCGTGGCGGTAAAATGGAACTTGGGCGATCCTTTACAATATTTTAGAGGTAATTCCAAAGAAATGGGCAAAAGCTTGTGATATTAATGTGTTCGTTAAAATTTGGGTTGTGAGAGAATAATTGAGATTATGTGTATGCTTTTGCAAGTCTCTAAATAAAAATATAGGTGATAATAACGTGCTATGGCTTGCTCGGAAGGTATCGATACCACGAACTATAAACGAACTGTCAATTCCTTGATCTTTTATAAGTTACGTCAATCGATTGCATCATTGCAAATTGCGATGTGACAGAAGATATCATCATCATCATCATCAGCCCATACATGTTCCCACTGCTGGGACACAGGCCTCCTGTGAGGGTTCAGGCCATAATCCACCACGCTGGCCAAGTGCGGGTTGGCAGATGTCACATGTCGTCGAACTTTTGATGACAGAAGATATGCAAATGAACAATAACAAACTTACTGCCTTGCAAAATTTTTGTATTTTTTTTGACACTTGAAATTTGATAAGTAGATAAAACCTTCAGTTATGATTTACGAATTAAAATTTTCAATCAATAAATATAGCAGTTAGGGCTAATTTTCTATACATTTTTACGACCCACCAGGTGTCATTAACAACAATAACTTGCAGCGACATTTTAGACGCGCAGAATCCCGTCACAATTAACCATAAGTATTAATACTGTTTTCCCCCAGCGTTACGCGCTATTTCGCCTTTACTTATTGCTAAGGGTGTCGACGCAACTTTATTGGCACCGATTGTGTCTTCATGTACTGGCGACACTTTCCCTTTATGAAGGTTTTGGTTTCCCCCTGATCGTGTTATTTCTAGTACACTCTTGAACTTTGCACCTCCTTCTCTTTCTTAAAATCTTAAAGCATTGTAGTCTCTATTTCTAACGACAAAGGTCTATTTTCATTCGCCATACACAGATTAAAGCGGAGAATCTGCTAATGATCTTTTATGTTTACGCCTTATAAAATGTCAATAGCTGAAGATTCGCGTGACGGCAACTAGAAATGTAATCTTCTTTCTTCTTTTATGTGTAATTAATAGTCATCGGTTAGAAATGAAATAGCGACACAGTACAGCGTATCTAGTTACCAAATCATTAGCAGCCTCTCTGAGTTAAACTCGTTTAGGGTGCGTGCGGTTAGCCGGCAGATACGTTCTCTCAATAACGATCAGCGTAATTACACTCACTGTTAGCCGTTTGTAGCAATTTACTTTGTTAAACGACTGGGAACTTCCTGATTAATCTACTGGAAGTGTGCCTTTGATGACTTTAATGTTTCTTTATTTAAAAGTAATTATTTTTTCCAGACCGCAGGCACCGCAATTTGATGTTTAAAAGGCAGTTTTAGATGCCAAATTACGAGTACGAATTGTGGTAAATAAACACAAACCTCCCTTAATTTTCATATCTATATTTGGTGGGCAATTCACTAAATTCAACTGTATTTCACGGAGACCGTGATCATAAAATATTATCAGTTTTATGGTGATGTTGACTAGAGGCAAAAGCGAGGTAATAAATGTTTCGAAGTAGGTGATAATCGATCCAATATTATGACGTCACAAACGACGTAAATTTTTTGAAATAAGAATTAATAAAACAATATCTAATCGTACAATATAGTAGTGTACCCATTGACATCCATCCATGAAAATAATACAGGTAATTATTGAGATGTGGTATCAACCCTTCGTCTGCACATAAATCAAAAGAAAGAAACCCGAGATTGGACGTTAGTTCCATATTCTATATTTTCTCAAATGGCAAAGTCATTTTTCGCACAAGACACGCTGCTTTATCAAACATTGGAACACTGGAACATGATTATGAGGGAACGTGCCTAGAATATCCTCCATCGAAAGAATTACGGCACATCAAAGAAAAGAATAAACGCTTTGATACTGATATGAAAAATTACTCCACTCTCGTTATCGCTTAGAAATTTCGGTATATTTTCAAATTATGGACTATTATACGTATTCAGTGTTAAATTTAACGGTTCTTTTGAGCTCATTACTTTTTTATATTTACGTTTACGTTTGAATATTATTTTTAATGTTACAAACTTATTCATGTTACAAACAGGTAAAAAAGTATAATATCGCTCTATATGAATAGAATACTATCGCTTATCAATCATTTCAGTCCTTTGGTCCAAAAACAGTCTGGTCTTATATATAATAATTTTTTATTTACCTATATTTTTTATCTAACATGCAGAGTGCATATATAAAGCAAAACAAGCACATGGTATAGCGTAAATCATGATTTTGTGTATGCATTTAAATTAACTAATTTGCTAGTGTTTCATTATTCAAAATTAATACGTTAACCGGATACAATCTAAAAAATAGCATTACGTCCTCAACGAAATAACGTTATTCAGTGGAAACAAGAATAATTATTTTATATTTGCATGAGCAAAAGTTATGGCTCGGCTAATAGGAATCCACGTTTTAATATTTTCGTTCTCGTGTAGTGAGCAAGTAAATCACATGCACTTTAACCGCTTATACGTGAAAAAATATTTATTCATTTTCATAACACGAGTGTGAATTAAACGGACGACAATTTAAAAAAATATATAATTATTCTGTGCTAGCTAGAGGACTATATAATTAACTCACGGTTAATTTTTATAAATATTTACGTCAAGATATAAGTTAAATAAAACTAATAGCTAAATTATATTTCATAATGCTAGTAGCAGTAAATTAGAAAGAAGGAAAGAAAAGAGTACATGTAGTAGGCCCGTCTCCTTTTCCTCACCCATCCCAGACCATTCCTTCTTTCCAGTCTTTAATCCTTTCCTTTTCTCTTACTCCATAAACGCGGGCAGCACATTCGTAGAGGCACTACCTTTGCGAATGTTCATGGGCGGTGGTGATCGCTTACCATCAGGCGAACCACCAGCCTAGTTGCCCGCTATGACATAAAAAAAAATGTAGGATACAAATGGTTTTGAATATAAAATAAAATTTACCCCAAATTGTGTCATTGTGTGTCTAACGTCTACTATTACAACTATCAAATTGCAAAAGGATATCAAAAACTATATAGCAGTACGTACTCTATTATCTACGAAACATTGTATCTTCCGTTACAGGAAAAAACACTAGAATACTCTCCGACGCCCTTCTCACAAAATTACACCATTCCTTTAACTCATAGTCATTATTCTCGAATCAATCGCTTGTCTAGCACGAAATAAGAGTTACAAAAGCGACTGTAAGCAGGCAAAACGGTCTTTATCTCTTGCCCTTAAGGCTTCTTATTGCGTGGTGTAAATATATTAGGATAAAGTGAAACAATTTTCAGTCCCGTCAATGTGATCACGTCTAGTAAAATACATCTACGCAAATAGATAAAGTTATTATTTTGTTACATGTTTTTTATATTGCTTTCGTTCTCAATAATATCTTAAATTTCATGTTGGAAATCAACAATTTAATTATCATCATCATCATCATCAGTCCATACACGATCCCACTGCTGGGATACAGGCCTCCTATGAGGGTTCAGGCCATAATCCGCCACGCTGGCCAAGTGCGGGTTGGCAGATGTCACATGTCGTCGAACTTTTGATTCTTGGACATGCCGGTTTCCTCACGATGTTTTCCTTCACCGTTTTAAGCAGTGGTGATGTTGTCCACATGTGCAGATAAATTGAAAAATCAATTTATTTCCTGCATGCTCGCCCGGTCTCGAACCCCGACTTATCGATTTTTGAAGTCCGAGGTTCTCACCACTAAGCCACCACTGCTTTTTTATTTGAAGTAATCAAATAAAAATTAATCGTACCTATAACTAAATTAATGTTTATGTGTATTAACGAATTGATCCTATTAATATTATAAACGCGGAAGTCATTAAACTGGATGGATGTATGGATGTCTGTTAGCCTTTTACACGAAATCAGCTTATCATATCTGTATGAAATTTGGTACATAGATAGACGCCGCGGGATACAGCTACTCCTACATAGTTAAAACGATTATAAGTCCATAAAAATGTTCCGCGAAAACATGAAATTAGCAGTGGGTGGAAACTTTGTTCGTAGTAGCGTATATATTACCCGTTATATGGTAGGTACTTTTTGAAATTCAAGAAATCTGTTGCAGAATGTTTCAGAACTCTGTTTATAATTTGACTCCTATAACCTTTTTCCAAATACATCTAATATGCTTTATGCACGTAGTTCAAAGTACCGAATACTTTGAAGTGCTCTGAACATAGCTTCAATACACCTTGAAATTGGAGTGAACCGAAACTATTCGTGCATTTCTATTCAATTATCTTCATTACTAACCTCGCAATCAAACGTTTAACTATGAATCCAACGGAATTCAACCGAACTGCATGATCGGATGTTTGTTACAGACTCATTAAATGCATGGCCATGCACCAATGGTCGGTCGCAAAGCTCCGCTAGTTTACTCCTCGGTTTATGGTTCACGTATTAGTCGCTAAGATTTATAACTATATTTATTATCAAAACATTGGTATAGGAATTCACAATGTTGGCGTTATCGTTAATTTAGAATGAGCTTGTTTGTTGGAATAATTTAAAGAGTGATTAGTTGGGAATTGTTTACAAATTACATTACAACAAGTTAAGCATATATTTTCAGTTGATCACTTGGTGAGTGCTGCAATACAGTGCATTTTTATTGCAGGTACAATTTACAAAATGTAAAGTTTATTTTAAGAGCACTTTTGTTTGATTTATATACAGTAAATAAATTAAATAAATATGTGTCTGTAGTTTTGTGCTGTCTGTTAGGCCACCATTACTATAGGTACATGATTTAATTAAAATGATTATAATGAATTTAATGAAAAAAAGAATTATGTCGAAGGGGAAAGACGAGTCTCATTAAACGAAACTTTTAATTAAAACGAAAAGTTGTTCAACTTCCCTAAAGTATAGAGATACCTTCGTTTTTAAAATTATGAAACTAATTATTGTTATAATTTTTTTAAGTAGTAACTGGCTGTTACTCGAAACGATGTCTGCACTAAGCATTATCTTTTAAGATTTCTTTCTGCATATTTTTTTCTTACAAATTGTTTTCGATAATTTTCATAAGAATATTTATAGTATTGTTTTCAAAGTGTTTCATTGGCTCCATTATCTTGAAGAAATTTTCAATGGTGTATATAATGAGTAAAGAATACATTATATTTCAACGCATTAAAACATATATAAAATAATACAATCAATATTCGCAATTTTTTTCACAGTTTAAAATGTATCAGAATTTTACAATCCCGCGTAAGTCCGCATCCCGTAGGAATATCGGGATATAAAGTTGCCTATATGTTATTCCAGTTGTACAGCTATCTACGTACCAAATTTCATTGCAATCGGTTCAGTAGTTTTTGCGTGAACAGAGCAACAAACACACACACATCCTTACAAACTTTCGCATTTATAATATTAGTAGGATTAGTAATAACAGTATGTGAGGCCCCCAAACTTCAAAGAATTCAACACATGTAACTTTAGCTCTACTGAGCAGATAATCCAAGTAGTACTGTTAATTTGACATTAATATCAAGAGGTTCTACTATATCCACGTGTTATAAGAAAAATGTAAAGACAGTACAAATTGATTGCCTCATTCCAAGAATCCTTATTTTCATCAATTGATAATAATCAATTGATGAAAATAAGGATTTATTATCTCAGAAAAAACAAATACAAATATATCTTCATATATGTATTTATTCTGTACGTGTTTGGCATTTAATATTTCCTAACCAGTGGAACGAATTAAGAGATTATTGTGGGAGTCGAGCACGCTTCGGCACGAATTGGGCCAGCTCGCACCGGGGAAGTACCACACCCCCACAGAAAACCGGCGTGAAATAGTGGCATGCCACTGTGTTTCGTACGGTGAGTGGGGGAGCCGGAGGCCCGTTTCCTTTTCCTCACCCGTCCCAGTCCATTCCTTCTTTCCAATCGTTAATCCATTCCTTTTTCCCTTACCCCAAAAAGCGGGCAGCGCAGTCGCAGAGGCCCTACCTTTGCGAATGTTCATGGGCGGTGGTGATCGCTTACCATCAGGCGAACCACCAGCTCAGTTGCCCGCTATGACATAAAAAAAAAGTGATTTTTTTTTTGGTTGTCCTCAGATTAAATGGACGATAGGCTAGAATGCAAATGCAAATTTTCACTTATTTAGTCTTGATTTTTTATCAACACTAGCTTTTGCTCGTGACTTCGGTGAAGTTAAATTTATGTTTTTTCTTTTAAATTATTTCTCGGTCAATATGTCATTGCTCTATTTCGTACACTGTACTATGCGATCCATTTTGTCTCCATCCATAAAAGATTTGCCTATATTTTATAAATTTTTTCCTATAAAGTGTCTTCAGTACAGTAGCCATTGTTTGAGAAACCTATTACCTCCATTCAGCTTTTATTTTATCGGATTTTTATCAGTTGCTCGTCTGGAAACAATAGCTTAGTTAATTCAATATTATCTAAGAAAATTGGCTAACATGAAGTATTTTTAAAGAAAGCTGCGACGTCAAGTTTTTAATCAATGAATATTACGGGTACTGTATACACTAATTTATTCAAAATGGGATAAATAACTTTTTTTATAAATATAGGATGTTACTATGAAGTTTTTGAAGAATGATATAAATGCAGAAGTAATATTTAAACGCAGTGATTACTAATATTGTTTAACCAAAACAATTTCGCAATGATTTTTAATGCATTTTCTCAAAGATGAAATTGTAGGGCAACTTCGAAAGGAATTGGTAAAGCGAGAATCAGAAAATTTCGAATATATTTCATAGCTGTTCTTAATGCCTGCTCAGCGACAGCATGTAATTGAATCTACGGAGCGCATCTCCTTGGTCACAAAATACGGGTGGGTATTTTATCATAAAATCTCTTTTATAAAACGTCACTTATCGAAAATTAACTTTTCTTCCAGTCTACAACACATAAATTTATCTACGTAAGGGTAGGGATAATAGTTTTAATTGTTACCTAATACATAAAGGAAAATCCACATTGTTGATATGAATGTGAGAAGTTATAACCAGGGTACAATTTTTTCAAAAGGACAATTAGGTGAGGATTTATTAGCTGTATTGTCCGCATACCAGGCATCTACTTCGTTATGTAATTAGTTAACACATAAAACGTAATCAATGTTCGTCAAAACGGTAAGAGGATAAATCAAATTCAAAGTAATATAATAATTTGTTCTATTTACATCTAATACTAACTTTTTACTTTT
Organism: Zerene cesonia; assembly: GCF_012273895.1. Classification (NCBI taxonomy): domain Eukaryota; kingdom Metazoa; phylum Arthropoda; class Insecta; order Lepidoptera; family Pieridae; genus Zerene; species Zerene cesonia. Next base: position 5,746,531 of record NC_052107.1, read on the forward strand.
ACTTTTTTTAGTTCTTCTCTTATTTCTATAATGTGACATTCACTTAATTCATATTTACAAAGTTGTATTCATACAGGTCCTTTAAAATGACATTATATAAAGTATTAAAATCCGTTACATTAATCGACTATATTGCTCAAATAGCTCAGTCCGCTGTTGTGGTAGATCCAGCCATAGTGTGGTGCAACGTCTGTATATACTACATAGAAGGTAGGATCACACGAAGTTTTTCCATTTGGTACCCCGCATTTTGAGAGCACTCCACGTAGGAACCAACTAACTTTGTGATCTGGTTGCATTACGGCTACTACCAATCCGCCTCCACTGTCACCTTGAAGAGGACTCGTACCTAGAAAACAAAGTAAGTATTTTGTTTATAGTTCAATCAACCAACAAAATATAATTTTATATCACTTATACTAAGATATCATTGTTATATCTTCGCTATATAATGATTCAATGATGAAATTCCTGGGAAATTTATCTGTAATCGTTAGATCTACGCTTCGAATAATGAAATATACACGTTTTCTTGATTCTCGTTTTTTGTTGTTCAGGCTAAGTAAAAAATTATTACAAGAATACTTAAACATAACAGACGAAAAATTTATATTCTGATCTACTATAAATGCTTGATGACCTCTGCTTTAGGGAATGCGTGAACGTATAATTTAGGGTAGGGTATGATTATCATGTTAAATATAATGAACCTCAACAGCACCAATCGTAAACACATCATTATACAGAAAAGAAAACATGAAATAATAACATCTATGAAACATTACCTGAGTCGGGATTTAGACCTGCGCAAAAAGTGAATTCGTTCAACAAACTCATGTACAACTGAGGTGAATATGCAATGCAAGTGGTATCATTCTGCACTACAGTGTATGTTGACCTCAATTTGTTCGACAGCTTATTTTCTTCCGTCGTTCCAAAGCCAGCTATCTAGAATACAACACGTTTTATGCAAATAATTAATGCAACTTTCTCAGAACTACTTAAATAAATGTGTGGGAATAAATAGACACAATGATAAAATGTTACTTTTCACGATTTTTCCACATTTTAATTATAACCTTCTTTTTTCTTTTAAAAATCTCTTATGTTAGGGGTTGAATAATGTAAAGGGGCGATTATATCATAAGTTAATTTCGAATACTCCTTCGGCCTGTGTAGCGATAGAATTTTAATGTTTTAGTTCAAAAAAATTGCTATAGGAAATTTTAAAATAAATGTCAATAAAGGTCAAAATCATGTTTTCATCGTTTTTGTCCACATATCCTATTGTACAGTTAGATATACCTTAAATTTTCTCATATTGTTCTATCACACTACTTCAATTAATACTATAGTACAATAGTGCGAAATTGTACATCTGTGTAGAATTCTAGGAATTTTTGTAGCATATCTACTCTTTGGTAATATATGAATTGATTATTAAAAAATCAATTAGAAAATAACATCTCAATCATTGACATTGTTGTATATTAATAACTGTTTATTTTTAATAGTTATGTAGCTACAATTTATGTGGGTATAACTTACCAGTGCGGTTTCTCCGTAGAGAGTTTCCTTGTTATATGATGGACCCCATATACATATTGGTTGAACATATTCCGTATATGTAAACTGATTTACACGAATGACAGCTAAATCAGCAGTTGCCAGATCCAAATGAAATGCTGGATGGATTATAATATCTACAGCCTATAATCATAATTATTACAGAGAATCGTTACTAATATGTACCTGTAAATACTCAATATGAAGATTAAATAATGTGACCTTGGTTCAAATATGAAATCTTGTATAAAATCGTTCAATAATCAAGGCTTGAATAAATATATAAATATGAGAAGGTAAAAGATAAATCTTTGGCATGCCTCACATAGCCGGAATTCGTAATTCGATTTTTGGTAGCGCCTTACACATATAAAAAGATCGGGATTCAGACAGTTATAACAGTACCGAATTTAGATTCTGAATTCACAGAGGTATTCCAGCTGAGTGAGGCCAGCCTTCCTCCTAACCCATTTTAACACAAAAGGATAGTAAATATATTAAATGTCACCTAGTTATTGCCTATCTATCTTTAGATTATAACTAGCTGCGCCCCGCGGTTTCACCCGCGTAAGTCCGTATCCCTTAGGAATATTGGGATAATAAGTTGCCTATATGTTATTCCAGTTGTTCAGCTGTCTACGTTCCAAATTTCATTGCAATCGGTTCAGTAGTTTTTGGGTGTAAGAGCAACAAACACACACACACATCTTTACAAACTTTCGCATTTATAATATTAGTAGGATTTATTTTAATTATACTCACACGCAATGTTTGTCGACCAACTTGAAATGCATCAAGCAAGTTGTCTATTCCAGCTACAACTACAAATCGCGATACTGGTATTCGAACCCTATTTAAAAATATACAATGCCCAGCTGGAAAAACAAACATTTCACTAAATATGTGTGCAAATTAAACTAGAGTTAATAGAATATGTGATACTCATCTTAATCAATATCCCAACTGGTTTTTAGATTAATATGACTCTGAAATGAGAATAGATAAAGCGAAACCAACCGAAATCTTCCATTTATAATCATGGAAAAAAGCAATTTAATCGTGTTCAGGGACATGTACAAAATTTTAAGAAATTAAATTAAATATCCAATTGAAACCTGTTTCTGCTCTTAAATAAAATACTATATAGTATTTAGTACAACCCAAATTCTCCAATTATTTGATTCCCTTGAGCTTGGCCTATTACTGAAATAGTCCGGACCAAGTTCAAAATTTCGTATTCCGAATCATAATATTCTGCTCAACCCAGAATAGCTTGTTCTGATGGTAGAATTTAAACCAAAACAACATAACTACCAGTATTATATATGTTACATTCACGTCAAATTGAAACTACTCGAAACATCACAAGCAATAATTGCCAATGCCATGACATGAATTTAAGCAAACGATGGGCAGGGTTTATATATTATATCAAACGGTACAGAGAGCTTAATACAAATATTGGCATTACGATAGCTTTCAACTGAAATTGTTGATATACGTGATTGTAATTAAAGTTTGCTTTCGTAGTACAAGATTCAATTGCTCGATTCTACAGCAATTTCATTTAGTTCAAAATCCTAATAAATAATTATGTTATTGAATCGAACTGTGAGATCTTAGGTTATTGCTATTAACGCATTGCAACTGCAACTATAATGTCAATGTTAGATTTTTTGAAACTAACCTGTCAAAACTGCAGTTCTAGAAATAATGTTGCCTCCGCATTGATACATCGCTTGTTTCATTTCATAGGGACCAATAATTAGTATAGCGACATGCCAGGGCCAGTCCCCGGCCTTAACGTCTGTCCTCACAGAATTCAGTTCGGCATTCTGAAGCGCACGTCTGCCGCATACTTGCCGCTGGACAGTATCATCTGACTTGGTTACGTTCAGTGATTGTATTGTCTGATCTTCCTGCAAGAAATTGCAAGATGTGAGTTAAGAATAAAGGTTATTAATTTATCAAAACCCTGGAATGATCTTTTTGATGCTTTGCTTATACTAATTTTCTCAATCATTTTTTCACATGTATACTTATATGTTAAATAACATCTCCATTCAACATTACACATTTTAAAGAAATCGAATCATATCAGAATTGTTTCGTACATAATACAAATATTTGTGATTTAACTACTGTCGCCTAGAGCTACAAATCTAAATAATTTGATTATTGATTCAATAACTCTACACGAATACAGGCATCATTCTCGTTTTGCGAGCAAAAAATTATGAGATTTTTTTTACGTATCCCCTTTCCTCATCTGCTCATTTATTTCCTATTTATCATCTACAGCCCTTGATTAGAATATTCTTTAGTAATCCCATTAAATGCAGAATATAAAATGTACGTGCCGCCATACGTAAGCATTAAGTACCTATATAGAAAATACTAAGAATCTACAAATTCTATAATGAATTCCGATAAACTCATTCACACTATGTAATATTTTTATTTACTAATAATTTGTACTTTACGTTCCTGTCTTTAATGATAAATAATATTTTAAAACAGCTCGATATCCAAGGTACGTTAGGTATCCTAAACGAACATTTTATTCATTGCGAATAAAAAGATATTTTAACTAAAATTGTATTGTATATTCAATTCTGAAAGAAGTTCTAAATGCATATGAACGAAATAACAATAAAAAAATTACCTTCACCGTAGCATTACACAGTACTAAATCGTTGAGTTTAACTTGTGTGACAATAGGCACATTATTTCCATTATTGTTTTCTGCAAGATGAAATACATATCTCGACGGTAATTCGCCACTCGGTTTCAGTACAAATTTCTTCCAATCGTTCGTTGCCGTAATTATAGTGTTGTGGGATGCCTGTTAAATGAGTTCCATCTTTACTAATATTGTATATAAATAAAATGTATATGTAATAATGTTGTATAAATAATAAAACACGTTCGTTTATTTGTCTTTGTTTTACGCCGCAGCGGAGTGATTATAAGCTGAGGATTATACGATTTTAAGAAGAGATAATACGCACTCTCATACCCGTTATATTCTTAGGGAAAGTTAAATTAAGATTTGTGCTTTAATTCCTCCGAAAATTGCCGTAGATGCCACTATCCCTGTTAATTATCTTTGACCACGAGGACACAAACTAATACACCTATAAAACTATATAAAATTATAGACTTCAAAGAAACTTCGTTATTCAATAAAAGTACCGATGTACTTTGTTTCATAAGAAGACAGAGAAAGACAGATTGATTTATTAAAGAACATAAGAACTATGTGTTGTGTGTAAAATAAAGCATATACAAGTCTTACAACTGTTATAATAAAGTATCGAACTCTCACAACGACCCTACTCCCCATAAGGTCGACAGAAGGGCTCATGATGCACTGCACCCAATTCTCTCTTATTCTAAATGCTAGAATATAGCCTTAATCCATTTATAATCTCAACTTTATTTTTATCAGTCATGTATAAGTTTCTTTAATAAAAATTTATCACTCCAATTTCCAGTGGACGCAGACATATACCTACAAATCAGGAATGACGGAAACATTGAATGACGGAGGAAAACATTAATTCAATTAATAATATTCATATTGTATCACATCTTTTTTCATACCCAAATAATTGAAGTTTATCTAGACAAATAATACCTATACAATCTATAGTATAGATGTAACCAATATTACAAGTACTATCGAACCCAGATTACTCAGACCATATTACGAGCTCCTTCTTAAGAATTACTTATGTTCGGGCCGATAAGGCGTCATTGATATCGGAGAATGAGTTACTCATCCGACTTGTTGCTTTAATAGTTGTTGATATCTTTGTTTACATGTGAAATGTACACTTATTGAACTATTCATTTTAACTTCGAAGTGTTGAAAGCTGTATATAGTTAGAGTAAAAATGAATAAAGAAATACATAAAAATGATTTTGTTTCTCTGTAACGTGTGTAATAATTGTAGGTATTATAGTTGTTTGTTGTTTTACAAATTGGAATATGATAAACGGATAGGGATTAATTTCAAGCAAAACTTCCAAGATCTAAACATAGAACGGTGTTTTGTACAAGAATCAAAGGCTATCACGTATCCAAGTTTGCGCTAGCCAATTTACGGATAGAAAATTATAAATAAATAATCTAAAACTTACCCCATAAATAGTCATAGGTTTATCAAAACTGATTTCGATTGCAGCATTACTTATACTAGGATATAGGCTAAAATTTATAACGCCTTGCCACGAAGTATTGGTTGATTTTTCAAAGTATATTAAGCCTAAACTGCACGGGTCATATCTAGTGTATTCAGGTCCACGAATCGCCACAGAATTCACAGTTAAAATAAACATTGACATTACCAAAAACACTTCCATGCTTGACGTTAATTTGATTTATACTTATAATTTGTAGCACTAAATCTCTGCACGTGATAAATATTCTAAACTTTATCTCAAACGTTGTATACAGTATGTTTAAAAAAGAAAAAACAACTGGTACTCAGAGCCACTCGCTTTGTGAAATTGCCGTGGTCACTCAAAGCGCACTTCTTTTTAAGTGAAAAATTTTCAGTGAATTATTAGGGTAACAATGTGCAAAATGTTCGTACATTCAACCTGTTAATTAGGTTAGTATTACTTCATTATTTATAAAAGTAATCAATGAACGGCATAACATGTGTAATGTGACCCACTGACATGGTCATATACAAACTAGAGAAAACATTATGCAGGTAGATGTAGATATACACTTGTTCAAATAAACAGTGATATGACAAGATTAGTAATGTTAAAATAAAACCATTGTTAATTTGTTACGTTGTTCTGTTATACTAGTTATAAAATAAAAATAAAATAGCATTTAAAGTAACTAGTTGGGGCTGTGCTCTGCGAATACACATTATCTCATCTGTTAGAGTCTGTAGCGGTCCTCGATTTCATTTTTATAATCGTTCTTTTTTTAATTTTTCACATTTTTCACGTTTTGGAGAAAACATGTTTTTACATTTTTTATTAATAATAACAAATAAGATTACGTATTTACATAAAAATTTATCACTATTTTACTCAATATAATTTGAATTATATTTGTTTTTTATTACTACTACATTATATATTATAAACAAATAATATAATTGTATATACAGTATTGAGCCAGAACCTAATTTTTTAAATGTGTCAATAAAAAAAGAAATATTTTGCTAGAGGTAATATATCTAATGGAAAAAAGTTACAATGGAAACATACTGTTTATAACACATGACCCCTGTTCTTAGAATTTTTCGATAGCATTGTTGTGTGTTTACATCACACTGGAATAAATAAAAGACTTTTTTCAGTTATTGTTCTTCATAAAAATATTTTTTTTTTCCTTGTGATATGTATATATATTATCATGTACGTATATTACGGAATGTAACGAAATTATTATATAGGGAAGTAGCTGTTAAAGCGAGTTCACATGAAAAAGATCTCAATTTCTAAATCCAAAAACACGTTTATTAATTTTAGCAAACATTGTAGTCATATGTACAAGCAAAGAGGTATGCGATATTTATTTTAAATACGTTTGAAAAAGCATACCAACCTTTCCAACTTGGAGTTTGAATTCACGGAATACTTTAAGGGTTGCAAGTATGTTGGAAATTACGTTTACAAAGGGATATTGTATAAATAGAGGTGAAATGGGACATGACGTACGTATCGAGGGATAAATATTAATTTATATTTGTCAAGCTTATCTCTTGTTTATGTTTCGTACATTCAGTAAGTAATTAACACACACAATGAAGATAGATATGATACGTATGTATGCTACAACTAGCTATAATTCCAGGTTCATCTATTTGATAATAAGTGTCATTTTTCGACTGTATCTATCGCATTTTTAATTTAGATTAATTAGAATTTATACGAAACAAATCTTCAAGAACGAACATAATGCTTAAATCTTCGATTGTCAAAAATGAATTAAGAATAATTTTGTCCCGGATTTTCAACGGACAAGAACTATTTACTTTTGAAAGTAACCGATGAGTTGTTATGACTTTAATACTATATTTTCTCTGCAGTTTAATTTCTTTTTATATTCTTGGCAAAGACATATAAATAGAAATTGTTTCAAAAACATTTTAAGATCATGGTATCCAGGTTTAAATTGGGTGTGTTGTAATTAATGTTATGCTCAAAGACCTTTGTACTTTTCGTTTTTAAAAGTCAGTTAAAACTTAGCTCACAATGAGTTGATGTATACTTATATATGCAAAAGACTCGCAGAAAAACTCTAATGAAAACACTCATATGTTATGACTATTACAGGGAGACCACATAGCGAAATATTTGCAGTTATTTATTTTCAGTTGTTAGCAATACAGACTAATCTTCTCTTTTTATTGTTGTATGGTTACCTTAGTATTATTTTATTTGAAATGTGTTCAAAGCTTGAACCCAAGTAAGCCAAAGAAGGAAATACCACAGTCACAATTTGCCAAAGGCCCATTATAATAGTTTCCTATATTCTCTGTGGATCTTACTGTTTCCCAAAGTGTAAGTAGATCGAAACGTTAGTTAGTAGGTTCGCCAATGAATATTGCCGTCATTCACTAATAGTTTACTAAGCTCACTATACTAGCTAATAGCTCGCCGATGTGACCGCAATCGTGTGGCAGAGAGAAATATCGGTCTGAAAACCGACTGCATATGTTATGAGAAATATTAAGAGAAACCTTTAATGATATGATACCCTGGTAGTGGTAGTAATACATTTTATAAAAGACTAGCTTTTGCACGCAGCTTCGCCCACGTGGTCAAAATAAATTGTCATGGTACAAACGTTTATCCTCTATTTTCTGGTGGTCTTATGGGATAAAATTTATCCAAATCCTTCCTTAGCGGATGCTTACACCATACTTGCTATCTGTATACCAAATATCAGCCCGATTGGTCTAGTAGTTTTGGCGTTGATAGATCAGTCAGTTCACGTTGCATTTAATATAATAAAATTCATAGATCGAATTATTTTAGTAAATTATCTGTGTTTGTACCCTTAGTGTTTCTTACGTCTCTTGTTTATGTTTTTATGTCAATTGTTATGACAAACTAATTGTTGTAATTGCATAACTTAAGTAAAATCTGAGTATATGTGAATGGGTACCATACCGTTAAAACAAACAAATGTATAAAGCAGAGAATTTTAACAGATTATAAACTCTACGTTTAAAATGAGGAACTAAAAATTGAACTATCTTCAATTAAGATGATGTAGGTACAACAAGCGAATGTATTATGCCTGAAGAGCCATTGAAACAGATTAATGCAGTGGTTTACGAGTGCTCTTAGCATAGCGATGACTATATCTGTGATTACATTTTACCTATATATTTGTATGCAATTATATAACATGCTTAAGTAGTGTACAAATGCATGACCATATGATTAACCATAAAGCTAGAAAGAAACACCTTACTCATTTTTCTATTTCTCGTATAATAACAGTAGTTTAAATTAACAATAGTCTCCAAATAATCTTTTCTTATAATTTATAACATACGACTGAATAACTCGCAATTATATAATTTATATATCAATGGTGGCTCAGTGGTGAGGAGCTGGACTTCAAAATCGATAAGTCGGGGTTCGAGACCAGGCGATGGTGCAGGAAATAAATTGATTTTTCAATTTATCTGCGCATGTGGATAGCATCACCACTGCTGGCAACGGTGAGGGAAAACATCGTGAGAAAACCGGCATGTCCAGGAATCAAAAATTCGACGACATGTGTCATGTGCCAACCCGCACTTGGCCAGCGTGGTGGATTATGGCCTAAACCCTCATAGGAGGCCTGTGTCCCAGCAGTGGGAATATATATTTATTACTTACGATGCGTAACTGGATCCGTGATAGATAATTGTTACATAATTTATAATAAAATAAACATTTAGCGTTAAAACAAAATACATTTTACCAGCTGTCTACGTACCAAATTTCAATGCAATCGGTTTAGAAGGTTTTGCGTAAAAGAGCAACAAACACACACACACCCTTACAAACTTTCGCATTTATATCCTTAGTAGGATAGGAATGGATAATCCCACTGTTATTAGAATAGCAAAGATTTTATCATCACGTTTCTGAAAATTTATCTTCTTAGACTAACTTAGAAGTAGTTACTTCTAATAAACATTTCCAAAATATGAACTCTTGACAAACACACATACAAACATCGATTGACCTCTTGAGTACTAGTTGATCAACGATCAGCAACATTATGCACAGAAAGAGAATTACGATATTGGTAAAGGAAAAGCGGAACCTAAATATGCCTTTTGCCCAAAAAAATATGTATTATTATTGTGTATGGGTGTGATATTTATCATCATTGTCCATAAAGTGATTCATCAGCTCAATTGACGTCCATAATTAATAAATCAGACTAGAAATACATATAAAACATCATGTTATTAAAGATCCCTGTATCATCTGAATGGCTCAAAATCCTTAAAGTTATATACATGGTTAAATAATTTGTGACCGTTAATAATGTGAATAATCTTAAGGTATGCGCATAAAGTTAAGACAACGTTCTTGAATGTTCTTATAAAGACGCAAACTACTCGGGTACGTAGAAAATATTTTGCATGGATAACTTTGCCATCAGAGCGATGCGAGCGTGCATATAGTTCCCACAATTGTTCCGATTTATACAAGATCTTGATTATCTTAATATATATTACGCAAAGGTGACTGACTATTTGATATACCAACGCATAGTCTAAACTACTGGAACGATCGCGCTGAAATTAGGCATGCTGATAGCTACTATGTTTTACGCATTCACTAGGAAATATCCAAGAGGATAAAATAGAGGATGTACGTTTGTACGATTTAAATTTATTTCGACCACGCGGGCGAAACTGCGGGCCACAGCTAGTTATCTCATATGCCAAATCACACCGTCTCTCTCATACTCGAATGGTATTTTACGTACATACTGCTATACCGAAAAATCTATTTCATATTCCACAATACGTTGACATGTAAAATTTTAAACGTGTTTATCTTCGAAATAGATTATTGGTATGTATCCTGTAATTCATAATTCAATCAGATTTAACGCATTCATATCGATTGATTGGAAAGCAATTTGCAATCAGCACTATCAATAATAATAATTAGATCCATATTGCATGTTAATTGAATAGGTGTGATAATGTAAGATAATATGGTAACGCACTAAAACTATACACTTATATCGTTGTCCTATTAATGTAATCATTTAACCGATTGCCGGCGACACGACACGTTATTCTCAATTGAGGAACAGACTTTATAGTTTTCTAGAAACGACGTTACGATATTTATTATTATTAAACTTGTATTGAATTGATCGAAGTTATTAAATGAAACATCCTTTCTTTCGCATTTAAACTACAGCAATCTGTATCATATCATGCTTCATGTATCTTATTATTTTGAAATTTCTTTCAAAATAGATATCTTGTAATGTATAAAAAAAGGGAATAGGGCGATAGTAATTTTTTACCACATGTATATGTAGATATAAATGTCCTCTGGCAAATATATGCGCTTAAACAGGACGTTTCCAGACTTTCAACAGCAATGTACTCAATAAAACGCGGGCGATGAGAATGCCCTTAATAACTAGTTTTCTAATTCACTTTAACGAACAAGTGACTTGAGTTAAACAATAGTTATTGCTCTTAATTGGTGTTGGCCAACATGTAAGTCTCATCTCCGATTAACAGATTGCTTGCAACCATATTTACAGACACACAAATTAAATACATCCATCTTCATTGATTAAAATATCCGTTTCATTTTATAAATGATAAGGAATTTAATTTTAGGTAAGTATGGGTGATTATTTGTGTTTGAGCTTCTTCCTCTTTAGGCACCAGTATACCTTATTTTGAAATCACGACTTATTTGTACTCGTTTAAAGTGTAATTTATTATGATACAATGTTACTATAGAAACAATATTTGAAATCGATCTAGTGGTTCTTGAGGTTGGCGCGTTCAAACATACAAACTCTTGAGCATTGTATTATTAATATTAGTGTAGAAATATAGATTAGGATAAAAATTAAAAATGCACGATTTCAATTCGATTATATACGCCAATATGCAGGAAAACAAATCTAATCTAGATGTTTTTCTGGAGTAAAATAAAATCTTTGTCCAACATAGCATGCGTCACTGTGAAATGTTTTCATGTATCAAAACTAGCGACTCGGGTATAAAGTCCACTACATGCGGCCAAAGGTTTAATGGTAACAAATGACCGATCATCTCATATGTTGTTGTGTACTATCACTATAATAATGTGCCACCGTGGGGCAATGTGCCACCGCCAAGATTATATATTCGAAGTAAAACCTTCTTAGACACTGCTATACTCAAGAACAGGAAAATAAATACACAAAAAAAAACATATTGTGTCTTGAGATGAAACTATTCCAACCATTTAAACAAAACTACGTTCGATTTACCAAATTTCACACGTCCCCAAATAATACATTACACAATATGATACGATAGTTTGATATATCTACATTGGTACGAGCAAGCGTGATGATATTAATTGGTCCGTGTTGATACAAGAAAATTATACAGTTAATTAATTGAATAAAATCCTTTCCTACAATTTGTGCAGCTGTGTTTGCTATGTGTTACAAAAGCAATTTCAATTGAAAACGACGATAATGAGTTCACTTTGGGTAACAATGTCTTTCTAGAAAATCAGTTTATAATTGGAAGACTCGTAATTTTCGGTTTAATGGTTATATTATTGCTATTTTAAATTAGATTCTTATGAACGAAATTTTCTTATACCCTGTATGAAATTTCTAAATACATTTTACGTGTTTTGTTTTAAATGTGTCTATTTATTCTATTAGGTATCTGAAAGATAGCGTATTTCATTTATATGGGAAAGGACATGTTTAATATTTTTAAGCTGGTTTTTTGCCCCGGTTGCTTGGAAGTGATCACTATTAAGTGATAAGGTCTAATAAACTATACTGTTATTTTTTGTTGTATATAGTAGTAATTAAAGTTCCGTTATATAGTTTTATGAAAGTTTAAATGAAAGTTGAAAATGAATTAAAAATGTTTGTTATTTATACCTGCCATAATCTATATGATATTCAAATTGTGAAGAAACTATCTATATATATATATGTATCTAAATAAATGATATTTAGATACATTTATTATATTCCATTTTATTTAAGCCACTGCTATACCATTAGAAAAGGCATACGTCACGAACAGTATATAAATATAATAAAGGAATCGGGTAACTAGATTTATAGACAAAGGGGTATTCGCGTGTCCATTTGTTATTTATTGTCAATTTGTGTCCCGCTCGCTGCAGTTCGTTAGTAGCGGATGGTAATAAACTTATTAAAAATACCGCATATTACACCGCTCCATTTTTGAAGTGAAACCTCTTTAGAATCGTTGTGATTAGACGAGGTTGAAAATAATTTTTAATTTAAAAGGTTTATTTCATATCACATTAAATATCATCCGTCCAGTTTTCTTCGTGTGCAAGGAAACTCGCTGGCAAGAGTAGAAGATGAGCAGATATAAGAACTTTTTGGTCTTAGGCGTCATGGTTTCCTAAGGAAGTGTAGTATGTGGAGACGATAATATAACAATAAATTATATGTATGTAAGATTTACCAATTTGATTTTTTCTTTTTTTTGTCAGTGCAGGCCATTGAGCTTATGATTCGCCTGATGGTAAGCGATCACCACCGCTTATGAACATTCGTCCCTCGTGAAAGCGCTGCCCGCTTTTATGGGCTAAAATATAAGGGAACGATTGACGACTGAAAAAAAGGAATGATCTGGGAAGGATGAGGAAAAGGAAAGGATCTAGATTTGTACTGATTTCAATAATTTTATGTTTGTAATATATTCAGAATGTTTAAATCTCAACACTGACTGAAAATATCGCAAAAAAAAAAAACAAAATTCCTTACTTTTTAAATGTACAATCAAACTCAAAAGCAATTTATTTAAACAAATATCTGCGTATGATAAATTTCTGATCATCGCCCAAAAGACAAACTATCCTTGATGTACATTATTTCGAACCCATCCATACTTTCATCCGAACCCTTTTACATAACCAAAGAAAAGATTAAGATAAAGGACGGATTTTCACTGAAATAAAGGGACAAGTGTCTGCTTTTAAGATCTCTTATCGCACTATAAAAACTTGCTTTTCTTATAAAACTGTAATAGAACTATAGAACAATTTTACTAAGAACTTTAAAAATTCTTAGTAAATTGATTCATCACAATGTTTTTTTCGTAAGCGCTCGTGTATTCCAAGGAAATTCCGAGAATGAGAGATTTCCTCGCAGTAAAAGTAGCCTATATCACTCTTCATCCTCTATGCATTATATTGTCGTATACGGTGGGTTTATAAAAACTTATTTCATGTTATATATGGAACTGAATAAAAGAAAATCGAGAGCGTTAGGAAGGTAAATAGTTCAAAAGCATATTACATGATATAAAACATTTTTGTAACGACTAACGGTGTAAGTGTATCAACATTTCATCCATGCTTTGAACACACGCATGAATCGCAATTATTTGCTCGTCCAAAGCCCACCCATAACATTATATTGCGTCTGTTAATTAATAAATAATACAATAAAAATTTAAATGCGGTAATAAACACGACAATCTGCTTAATATAAAGTTGTAATGTAGGGTTTTTATTTCAATTGCTTATCTGTTTAATGATAGTTTTCATTAAATACTAAAAAGATTTTATATGTTTTACGTGATATACTAATAATGAAATGAAATTGCGGAAGCCTTAATATTATTCGCGAGACCCCTACTGTTTTACAAGGAAAATTGTATCGATTTATTTACTTTAAATCAAATTGTTTTTATATATTAACATTTTTCTAGGCTTATTGACTTTGTCAGATCATTGAGTATGGTAGTCGAGCACACTTCGGCACGAATTGGGCCAGCTCTCGCCGGGGAAGGTATCACACCACCACAGAAGATCAGCGTGAAATAATAACATGCTACTTCGTTCGTGTGTGTGTGAAAGCCCGAGGCCCGTATCCATTCTTTGATTCCCGTCATCCCTTACCTCTTTAAAACGGACGACGCATTTGCAGCGGCCGTATCTCTGCAAGTTTTCATGGGTGGTGGCGCTTACCAACAAGCGAACCACTAAGGTGCGCTAATATAAATATAACTTGGTCAATAACTGCATACTTAAAATAACTAATTAACAATAATTCTTCGAAAATTGGTCCAGTGCGAGCCAGAGCCATCGCAACGCGGTTTTCGTACGTACATATGAGCTAAATAGCATGGTCAGGCAACAGGGTAGCAGACGGACGTATAGACAAACAGACAGACAGACAGACCAACGAATTTTGTATAAATTAAGCCCCTTTTTACGCTACGTATGGATTCCGTACGGAATCCCAAAAATACGATTGTTGTGAATTAAATAAAATTTTTTTTTAATGATCTCACCATTAACTGCAGCTTTAGAACTAATAATAAACTAATTTAATGCGGAAGAAGACTAAATGAACTTTAAAACGAGAAATTTTAAAGTATGAAGTAAATTAAATATACTTTAGCAGAGCATTTATTTAGAAATGTTTTCCTTTTGCGAAGGATAGTGTTAAGTTTAAGTTGGGTGATAATTTTCAAGCCGTTAAACTGAAAAATTAGCTTTGTCGTAAGAAAACGTTAAGTCAGTTTATCTGGAGAGGGCGGGAATGAAAATACGAGTGAATATAAATAACTGGAGACAAAGTTGCTGTCTTAAGTATTTAATTGTATTAAACAGCTTATTAGAAAATATTCAATTTTTTGCTTTCTTATTTGAAATGAAATTCTTTATTGCTAATAGGAACATGAAAAGAAAGCTGTATATAACACACTTTTATAAAACATTAAAAGAAGTAAGTAAAAGGCGACCTTATTGCTAAGTAGCGATGTCTACCAGGCAACCCTTAAAATAGCAGAAAATAAATAAGCATGGGCGAGTAAAAATAAATCAATTAAGAACTCTGAGGATAACAAAATAACATATTAAAATATTGTATAATATGTATTCAAATGTTATTTTTCCATTAAACATGACTACAAATAATTATTACCGTAATTTAGAACAAACCAATCGTTTTTTTTTTAAATTTTGCTAGTCTATGAGTACTATTTTATTTTTATACGACTTTGTATTTTTTGGTCTTATTGTAATACAATTAAGTAAACAAATGCTTTATAAATATACTTGCAGAATATATAAACTATTTTTATCAGGCTCTTACAAGGAACAGACAGCTAATTCACAGTCACGTTTAAATAACAATTCGTATTATATTTTAACTTAAGTTTATCAAACACAAGTTTATCCTCGTTTCAAATTATTTTACACATGAAAATATATGAAACAGTGATACAATGGAATAACTACGCTTGATTCTTATATATACAATGGAAAAAACTATGATTGATAGGGGAATATTACACTATCATTTATCTTGAAATGATTCAAGATCATATATGAATATGATCATATGTTTGACCCTTTTTAATTGACAATTTAATTGAATGAAAAAACCAATCATATCTCTTTATGCATTATCCAATAAAATTGACTCATAACACTATGATCCAAGATAATAATTGTCTCAGACTATAGACTTAACAATTCCCTAGCAATCATAAAATCAATATCTGTATTTCCATACGTCAAAAAAATTACTCGCTCGAACTTCGTATTAAATCAAATACAAGTAAAACGCCAAACAAGTTCAGTGCGTTTCTTGTTGTTGTGAAATATTTGATTTTCCGTATAAACATGTTCCGTGGAACCTGGTACATTAATCAGGCGAGGACCGAATCGGGACGATACCGCAATACTAAGCATCCTTGATTTATTGCTCCCGGAAGCGTCTACCACCTGTCTCGATGTTGGCCAGTGCTTCGACATGGTAACTTGAGATTTCGCTAGCCTTTGCATCGTAAATATTGAATTGCTTATAAACCTTATAAAATTGGATTACTATAGCGCTGGCTTAAGATCTTACCTTGTAATAATGGTTTACTTCAGCGCTGGCTTGGCTAGCGTGACTTGATCTTTGAATGCATTAAACAAGATGATTGCACAACTTACTAACAGACAATTGAATTTTCAACTACATCTTACAAAAGAAGGTTCTCAATACGTCTGTATATTTTTAATAGAATTGGATGATGTTTTTATTTAATGGAGAGAGGCTTAAATTTTTGTGAATGAAGTTATAATAGAAACAAAAGAAATAATGCCACATAATATAACAGTGGCGTCCTGATCATAACAATATATTCTGAATAATTTGTTAAGTCGATTCTTTATAATGCAGAAAAGGTTTTTGGTAACCATAACTTTCGCCGAATTATTTTTCAAAGACAAAAACATAATGCAACGTACGTACAACTGCAGATTATAAACACTTTGTGATCATTCGATTTATTTTATGACAGCAGTACAGCACCAACAAAAGCAGATCTGGTCGGTTGGCAACATTAGGACACATTATAACAGGAAAGTAAGTATATAATAGGTTCATTGCAGATATTTATACATCAATATTATTTGCATTTTCACATGTGTCAGTGTCTTCCCACATAGCAACAATTTCAGTATAACCAATCAAAACAGTCGCAGTTCCGAAATATCGATTAAATCAAATCAGATTATACAATATGTTTCCGTATTTCACATCTTATGTGAAATTATGTCACTGTGTACTTCGAAATAGTATTTACTTAAACCCTGACTTATTCAGCTGGCTCTCATCTATTTGCCCAAGACAAAAGCCTGTTAATCCTAAGACACGGCCGTACTCTATTAATTAAATCTGTTTGCTATTTGACTGTCTGTATTTGCTGCTGACTTAATTAACATACCACTAAATAACAAATAGTTGTATTTATATCTTCATACGATTGAAGCTCTATTTTGTACTCGGTTATTCAGTTAATGAGGTAATTTCCTTCCTACTTTAATTAGGAAATTTGCAATTCAATTATTTAAAGGTAAAGAATATAGAATATATATGGTATGAGAGAACTCTATGTAAGCTGAGCCGTATATCATATCCGGCCAATACAATATTATATTACTTCTGTGGTTCGTAAACGCATTTATTATTTCATCATATTTTATAAATTTCAAACGAAACTTACTTTCTCGCCTTTCAAACATTTGGATGTGGTAGTCGAGCACGCTTCGGCACGAATTGGGCCAGCCCGCACCGGGGAAGTACCACACCCCCACAGAAAACCGGCGTGTAATAATAGTTTGCTATTGTGTTTCGTACGGTGAGTCGGGGAGCCGGAGGCATATTTCCTTCTCCTAGCCCTTCCCAGTCCATTCCTTCTTTCCAGTCATCAATCCTTTCCTTATCCCTTATCCCTTAAAAGCGGGCAGCGCATTTTCAGAGGTCTAAGCCTCTGCGAATGTTCATACCAGCTCAGTTGCCCGTTATGACATAAAAAAAATCTTTATTTTTATTATCAAAATTCATCCATATCGGTTCCTTAGTTAAGATGTAAAGAAGAGATTAAGAGAGGTTACTTTCGCATTTATAGTATTAGTCGGGATTATAAGGAATTATAGAAAACTGGTAATATCTTGAATACAAAATGGACAATCTTATCTCGTAATATCGCGTTTGTTTAATTAAGCAAGCGAAGACGCGACGGCGACGACTTAAAAATACATTAGCTGGCTTCTAAAAGAATTAGTCACGAGCCGATGCTTAAGACATTTCACTTGTAATTTGCTCTTTGCTCCTTAATTAATTACCAAGTAAAACATATCAATAATGTCCACCATTAATAGGTATATAAAACCAAATATGTATTAAGGTATGATTCACAACTGATGAAAATGCATTGTTGTTGGATATAATTAATTACAACTAAATAAGTTAAGTTCTATTGTAATTATACCGACGTGGTCCATGATCTTTTCAATTCACTACAACCACACACTGTGTAGTAAATTAAGAAGATCATAAAAGCAGATTCTAGAATGTAATATTATGAACTCACAAGGCTCGTAGACGCAAATGACTGTGTGCCGCTGTTATATCGCACTGTAAAGCTAATAATGATTCAATATTTTAAACAATATACATAAAGCGCATCCGTCACTGAAGACAAAAATATCCTCTGTAAATGCACCCTCCAATTACCGTATCCTTTCGCCAAAGGCGATCAAGTCGTTTTTATGCGGCCGGCTGATGAATAAGCGAATTAATTAACCTTGCGTATTTCATACTCTTCATTCATTCATTGTGCATTCAAGTCCGTGAACACCTTATTGTGAAGGGTCATTGTGAAGCCTGAATGCGGTACACCGTCAGGAAGACAGGTTTTGTATGGGTTTTGAAATAGATCCTTGGTAAAGAAACTGTTGAAAATGCTTAGCCCATTTTCCGTAATGCGTGGTTAAAACGCAAAGGCAAGGCGTATTTTCTTAATAATATATACCTAAATCATATGTTTATGATTGAAACCCTGTATCTAAGAGCCATTCTTGGTAAACAATAAAAGTATAAAACAATTGCATAGTTTTCGCTATCTTTTTTAAAATATACAAGTGTTGTTTGATACACGATGTATTACTGCGACGGTAATATTGAAAAAGATAAATGACAATTAAGCATTAACTGCGTTTAAAGCAGTATCGTTATACCTATTTGAAGCCTTCCTTTAATTACTAACATTCATGAGCTCAAAATGTCGCTATAAACGCTCCTAAACTCTTATACCTTCCAACTGTAACATTGTCACGATTTATAGCTCGTTACAAATTTAAAGACCTTTAAACGACACTTAAATCATACAGCAGTAGATAACGTTTTTATCACTACACTATCCACAAATTGCCTACTACTTTCAATTGACTATCCGAATAAAATGAATATTTGAAAAGTTACGATGGGCTTTTATAAATGTTTGTTTTTTATAATTGTTTGCTGAAAGTCAAATAGAAGCTACTTATGCAATTTGAACTAGACTTAATTACGCACACTTGGGAACTCGAATACAAATAGCAAAATAATAAGCTGATTATTTTTAAATTACTTATTTTTATATTTTTATATGTTACTCAATTATATTTATATAAATATTAGTTACAGATATGCAATCATTTCCATATGTTTTAATTCATAATATTATTACAATGAGTATTTAAAAGTCATTGTCAAACATTTATTTAAAAAAAACGAGAAAATTCTAGCAGTATTATGAATTATATGATGGTATCTAATACCGCTATAAACAACGTGATAAAGTTACTCCTGTTATACTAACATTATTAGCACATAAAGAGAGCGTACCGTACATGTTTAGTGCATACTTTAATAATTATTATGATAATTAGAACACAGTTTGTAATTCAAGTCTAGTAAAATAGAAAATTTACCCGCTTATTGTTCTTGTTAAAAATGTTATGCCTATTTATTATTTATTACCTTCACCAATGATATCGTACTATCTAATATATAAAATTCTCGTGTCACAGTTTTCGTTGCCATACTCCTCCGAAACGGCTTGACCGATTTTGATGAAATTTTTTGTGCTTATCCGGTATTTATGAGAATCGGCCAACATCTATTTTTCATACCCCTAAATGATAAGAGGAAGGCAAAACAGCGTTTGCCGGGTGCAGCTAGTTTCTTATAAAAATAACAGCTGTATGAATACCGTATTTTCTAGATAATCAAATATAGACTGTAATTTGATAAGCGTTTCGAAAACAGGAGTTTCATATCATATTGTATTGTAAAACTATAGTATACCAACTAACAAGTATACTTTTATGCCTATGATCCCACCTCAACAATCGAAGCTATTCTAACCCATTTCTTTTATGTGCCTCATTAAAACAAATTACTATTTTTACAATATATATCAGATTGTCATGAAATTCCACATTTTCTATCTTGAATAAAATTGTTAAAATTATACAGGTAGATACCTGCATAATTCATCTTACAGATTTTTTTATTAAAAAGTCGTTAGATAATGATGTTTTCCCACATCCAAGGAACTATAGCGTATTGTTTCCCTCAGAATGCTAACCAATAAATTTTCTTGACAAAAAACTGCCCTAAAGGAAATATTGAAATGGATGTCGGATATCGTCTGTCTTTATAGACGTCCACGGTCCATTTTCAGCTTGATTTGTTATGTTCTGTGACTACTTTTATGACTATTGGATTTGCTTTCAAATAGGGAGTCACTTTCATTTTATGCTTTCTTTGTAAAAGTATAGTTACGTTAGGTATAGTCAATCGCTGTAAAGTAAAAAGTTTAAATAATTACACAGAGAGACCGTAATATACCATACATTAAGAAATATACCTATCTCCCATCGTATAATAAGATTCATCTTCATTTGTGAATGCTATATGCAGATAGTATTATAAAGAAGCCATTTACTAAACTCTTTCTAACAGCGACCTAACTAAAGTGCATACAAATCATATCCAGTCTAGACGTTTACGTAACCATCATTCGAACTTCTTAAACTATCCTTTGAAACGCACAATGCATTACTTACATGAAATCGAACCGGAAAATATTCTTGTCGATAGCAATAAAAACACTCGGAACTATATGCAGTCAGGACGCATCGAGTCGAAAAATATTGGACTCCTTCCAATAAGTCAGTGTAATGAAAACAAGTTTACAGAGGCACCTAAGACGCTCAAAATTTCCGAACAAAATCTTTGTACGTTTTACGAGCAAGACAATAGATGTTTGGTGGTTGCTGGTGACGGACTCGAAACCTAACTTGGATAGAAGTATCGTTCATATATTTTTATCTTTCTCTCTTCTCTCCTTAGTCGCTACGACATTCTTTGCTCGGTTTAACGTACCTTAAAGGGCTGGAAAGCAATAAAAAATACAGGCGCGTTAAAATGTTTTAATTCGGTGAAAATAATGCTCATGAATGTTAAAGTTGCAAAGAAGCAAATAAAGTGTATGAATGTATGAAGCCCTCGTTTCGGAAAGCTCATTTGGGTCAAGCCAAGCGACGTGCATTGTCGAGTCCCGAGGCTGGCTAAATTACAGGACATGAAGAATTCTTTTGATGTGCCAACATTTGTATAACTCTTCTTAGTGAAGCTAAGTATCTTTTATTCACTTGATCATATTGCTGATACAATAAACAGTTCTTTATTATATTTATCAAACGGATCTCTGACATGCCTAAGATCAATTCATTTATATTTTAAACATAAACAACATGGTATAAAGAAGTAAAAAGTTGAGTAAACAATCAATTCAATGAAATGTGTATAATTCACACAATCCTTTATCCACATATAATGGACCTGTAACTAGTCATGAATCTCATACTACGTAGTCTCTTTGTTCAGGTTAAGTGGAAATAAATATAGAACTAATAAGGGTAGCTCCAGATTCCTCCCTGGCGAGTGTTGGCAGAGGGCCGGCGCGGTGATGCGAACAACTCATTTTACGCTCCACGTCATCAACCCGATCGGCCGCCGTATTTTGAATCAATCGCTTTGGAACTTAAGACACTCACGTATCTCTGCCGATGCTCATAATACGCCTTTGTAACGTCTTGGATTAGATCCAACGTTGGAAATTATTAGGTTCTTACATGGATTGTTTTATTTGTTAATTATTTTATCTAGATAGTAGTATGTAATGAAAGACCTAAATCATTTAAAATTTGTCCAAACCTTTCTTTTTAAAATTATTGATTATCTTACTTTTAAGATACGTTTTTCCTAAGTTTATGTTTATATATCTATTTATTCTTTATAGTAGATATCACCGAAAAAAAATAAAAACAATAAATTGTCATTATAAAACGACCATTTTTTTTTTATGTCATAGTCGGCAATGAAGCTGATGGGTCGCCTGATGGTAAGCCCTACCACCGCCCATGAACATTTGGAGAGGTGTAAGGTCCATTGCAGACCTTACGCCTCTTCAAATGGATTGCCGACTTCAAATGGAAAAGGGAATAGGAAAGGATTGACGAGAGGAATAAAGGAAAGGACAGGGAAGGATAGGGAAAAGGATATGGGCCTTACCTTAACCATACCGGTACATATGTACTAAAAGGCGGCCTTATTGCTTAAGAACAATCTCTTCCAGACAACCTTTTTGTAAAGGAATGTTTAACGTGTACGCGATGGCACAAAGTAATAACTAATATATTACTAATGTTGTATGTTCCATGACTTTCAATTATAATTATTATCTTTCGAAGGACCCTGATCTACATTACTTTATAGTCCTTGAACCAGACGCAAATTTCGTCAATAATTTCTTCAATCACTGCTAAAGCCACCAACAGACAGCAACGAGCGACAGAGGAGGACAGGAAAGGTGGCCAGGAAAGGAGGACCAGGAGCCAACGGTGACCATGCCTTGACCATTAATGGTACACTTATCACTTATCAGCCTAGCAGGAATTGAATAATGCTTGTCTCTGAATACTTACATGATAGTCAATTACTGACAAGCATTTCCATCAGTTTCTTGGGTATGCTCCTTTGTGATGAATAAACGTGTTTGAAGTTTATTTAATACAAAAGGCTTGCCTGAACGAGTAAGATAATCCATTACATACACGTACCCTCGAAACTTATGCTAACTTGCACAAGAGAAGTTCCTCGAGCTCATGAACGCGGAAAATATTGTTCAAGACGAGTTTAATTTTTCAGTTCTTTGAAATATTACTCAATACCGTAGCATTTACTTTTAGAATGTGTATTGACTTTGAAAGACATAATAATAAAGCGTAGTCATAATAAAAACATTCAATGGAAATGTTACAATTTTTTTTTGCTTATGTTGTTATGATGACAAAATTGTGTTTAGAAGCCCCTTCAAAATTGCGCATTTCGATAAAGAATTGTTCCAACTATGCACATCCGTGTGTATATTATTTTAATAAAAGATTCAAAAGGTCAAAATATTTGAAGTGAGTATGGATTGTAACGAACAAAAAGAGAGGGTCACAAAGCTGAACCTTAATAAGGATAAAGAATGATGAATTGAACCTTCAGTTCATATTCGAAGCCGGAAATGTGAAAGGTTTTATGAATATATTATATGAGAAAATCTACGTTTTCTTTTCATGCTCCAATTCATCCTGAAGAATTAGAATATAATTTGAAATTCCTACGTTTGTAATTGTCCTCTTTTAATCGAAATATAATACATTCCACTTTTGTTATACCTCAATTGTATATTGCGTTTCTTTGCAGTCACTGTAGATGCATAGCATGAATATTAATGAATGATGGTGCAATTTTTGCAGCGCGTAGAACTCTTTTTTGTCTTTCATGAGCATTCCTTTATTCCTTCAATAGAAAATGCAAACAAAAAATAAACAAAACCGAAAAAAGAGCGAAAAATATAAATAGAATACCTATTATAAAATTCTGAAATCGGCCTTTAAAAAACAAAATCCCTGTATAGAAAAATAAACGTCCCGCATTTAGCAAAATCATGTCCCAGCAAACTCCTACTCGTGTGAGCGCTTCGGACATTCAAAACAGGTGTTAAGAAAAACTTGCATCCTCCTTCTCAAACAAAAGCACTCGAAAATCCTACAACTTCTTTGTACAAAGGATGCAGACTCAAATACATATTTTCATATATGCAAAGGCAAAACTTTAGCCAAACAAAAGGCTTCTTGAAACGTGTAAGACACCGAAAAGCATTGATGCATCTTTCTCACTGAAAGATTTCAAAGGCTGATACGATTCATTAGAGTAACGAGCTTTTAATATTTAAAACAGTCTTTGATTGAAGTTGTGGGAAGTGTCAGTTAGCTTGGGGGCGAATCTTTTGACACGTCCAGTGACGGCCTTCGGTGTGAATGGTGAAGATGTTTAGCCATTTTGTAAGATGGCCATGGCGAAAATTATATGACAAACTTAGTAAGTGTACTCTGTTCGCATCAAA
>NC_052107.1:5772126-5784303 GCF_012273895.1 Zerene cesonia
ATGTTTAGCCATTTTGTAAGATGGCCATGGCGAAAATTATATGACAAACTTAGTAAGTGTACTCTGTTCGCATCAAAGCACTTAACCGTGTTCTTTGTCAATAGTTTGCATTTCGTAAAGAGAACAGAATAACTCCTCGGAGCATACTCAATTAACTATTACAATAATATATAAAGGTACATGTTTGATCTATATTTGGTATATTTATTTTAAATTAACATGTTACATACTATTTACCACTATACTATCAAATTATTTTATAAAACTATCCACTCGTAAATAATCCATTAATACTCGGCAAATAAATTTATTTTACCAAAGCAGGTATCAAATTAAACCGCAATTTCAGAAATAGTAATGTGATCGGAAACGTTCTATACTCGAAAGCATTTTGTAATTTCAGAATAAAAATAAGTTTGTTTGTTAAGTGATTCTTGAATAGAATTTATACACAATCACTTGTTTCAAACCAGTTGAACATAAATGTTGTAATTGTACAACAGTTGTACACAAAAAATGGTGATTTCATTATTTAAATATACATAAGAGACGAATACTATGCATTAATCATTGATAAAAATTATAGATCCCTCAAACGTTTGAAAGGGTTAAACCTCAAGGGAGGTGTCAAATCATTCAGCCTTACTCACCGACGCTCTCCCTTGAGCCCTGTGCACTCGTTACGATTTTGCACTTGTGTTTCATTTCATAAGTAAACAGCTTAATAGTAAATATTTTTATGGATAAATAGAAAAGGTATAAGTTTGTTTAGGTTTGGTTTAATAAATGAAACTTCTGGAAAATATCAGCTTCGTATAAAATATCTATCTTCAAACAGAAGCAGGCGTTTTTCTAATTAGCTTAATAACTGTACAAGATTATTATATTGCTTCCTTTTATAATAATTGGTTTGTATTTTGTAAATAAAATACATGTGTCTACGTATGTACTAACGTACTGTTTAACTGATTCATTGGTTCATAATAAATTAAGTCGAGCAGAAAAGTGAACATGAAAACAATTTTATCAATCGATAGCGGCCATTTTCTAGCAAACGATTTAAGTGTCCCTATCAAATACATCTACACTAATATTATATAGAGGAAAACTTTGTTTGTTTGTTTGGAATAGGCTTAAAAACTACTGGACCGATTTTAAAAATTCTTTCACCATTCGAAATCTACATTATCCACGAGTAACATAGACTATATTTTATTTTGGAAAAAATGGGGTTCCGCAACATATCTTTATCAATATTCTATGGCGTTGCGAAGTTCGCCGGGACAGCTAGTATATTATAAACGTGAAAGGACCAGTAACAACTCTCACTGTGTGTCTCTTATTTATGCCTAAACTAATGAACTGATGTGGATTGAATATATAAAATACAGTACATTAAGGGCTTATCTATCAATATTTTTTTAAACTTATTTGTTTTTAAACAAATAAGGATTTCAAAATGTGTTCTATTTGTCTCATCATTTTACAAGTGACATATCTATAATTTTGTGAAATACTTTATTCTAGGGATAAGTTAAGCTAGGATGGAAATATCGCCCTTAACTTTAATTTTAAATATAGAACTTTACAACATTTTTTTTTCTTTTCATATACTAACACATTTTAAATGAATGTTTAAACATATAAATGCACCACTAAATCATTTCGTAATATGTCATTTCATATCAGTGAAATTCTGTGCGTCCAAACACGCTCCCGCCCGTCACTTAATTCAATATTAATCCAACCTCTCTTGAATATTACAAAACTGCAATTTCCGTATCAACGTGTTGTAAATACGTAATGCACATTTTGAATTCACGCGCCTGTTTCGTATTCATCGTTAGATATGTTTGCATATTTTAAAACAGAGCATTATGCGTTTAATCAATAGGTGCGTAATAAGCTAACATGTCATGAGCTGCATTCAATTTTATTTGAATGCGCTCGCTTCCCATTCATATGATATTTTGATTTGTTTTAAAAATTTACATTAATGTGATTTTACATTAAGTATTTATTATTAAATTATTTTATATATAATTTATAGTAGATTTTATGTAAACATTCGTCGTGAATAGTATTTATTATGATGTCAGCTTAATATGAAATAGGTATACGTTAACACTGGCTCCATTCAAATGCTACAGTACCAGTACAATATCGGTAAAGCATAATTTCCTGCACTGAAATATTTATATCGCGGTCGGTAGCGGTGCTACGAATCTACGTCGTAGAACCGTTTAATCGTTACGATATTCCATTCTGAAATATTTATTCATTGTATTGCGAGTGTTTCTTAATATACATGTCAAGTTGTAAAAAGATGACATTACATTTTTCATTTATTATTTTATATCAATACTAGCTGCGCCCCGCGGTTTCACCCGCGTAAGTCCGTATTCCGTAGAAATATCGGGATAAAAAGTTGCCTATATGTTATTTCAGTTGTCCAACTGTCTACGTAACAAATTTCATTGTAATCGGTTCAGTAGTTTTTGCGTGAAAAAGACAAACACACACACATCCCTACAAACTTTCGCATTTATATTATAAGTAGGAAGTAGGATTACAATTACTATCGCTTGCTAACAAAGTTATTATGATGTTATTATTTATCTAAATATCTTTATTGTGCCTTTATTGAACTTACAACAACAACTTTCTACTCCAGAACTGAGCCTCCACCCCATGTTATTTGCAGGAAATCTATGGCGTAAATCGAAAGTTTATACATACAAACCGAGGGAATGACATTCATTAATATAAATTAATGACTTGTAGCATCGTACCCGCCACATACCGTATAAATGTAGTCGGATATAGTGAAATCTACGATGCGACGTTAAGACTAGCTCTCGAGTTATGGAAATTGCTTCAGTCGACGAATGCTCCTGCAACTTGCTTACATCTAATTCGGCTTATCTATAATCCCATTATAAATATTTTAAGGTACTCAAAAATAAGTAAGTGGACTCAAATTAGAGCCCAGTCTGTGTTTCTCGTCCCACCACTCTCATTATGCTTGTTACCTTATGCCCGGGTTGCCTGGAAGAGATCATTGCTAAGTGATAAGGCCGCCCAGTAAATTGTACCCTTTTTCGTCTTTAATCCATATTATTGTTTAAGATTCCTTATTTGTACAATTTTTGTTGAAGACTTAATAAAATGAATAAATATATAAACGTGTTTCTTCAGTTTTTGATCGTTTTATTCAAAATATTGACCAGTACGTTATCAGCCATCAGTAAGCGTCGAACCAAACTTAATATATTGTACCTTTTTGAATATGTGAATAATAAATATGTGAATTCCTATTAATAACAAATGATATTTATGTGACTTTAAATGTTACATTAACGGTTACGATTCGGGAATATAGCAATACATTTTTGATATGGAGAAAAACAACTAAAACTTCTCAAATCGTATTAGAATTGAAGTGCTGATTGATAAAACAAAAATTCTGTATATTCATAGAATATAAGAACTTACATGAACGATTCTAAAATTTTTCAGTTGATTTATTGTAATTATATTGATACCATTTTTTAATAATATGATATTAAAAAATATTTCAGTTTAAAAATCAAGCTACAATTATACATATATTATTAAACCTGCAATTCATATATTAATGGGTTATTGAGTGAGTGAATATATAGTTATGTACATAAGCTGCAAGCTCTAACACATAATATTACTAGTACCTGCTAAGTAAACTAGGTGTGTTGGATTATGTAAATATCCTAAGCTACAAGCGCAAATGATGCAGTCAGACAAACATATTTGTATATATAGTTCAAACTACTTTGGGTAGTTTTAACCAATATATATATTTTATCTGTAGGCTTGGACGAAGTAGTTATGAAGTAATGGGAAATAAACTAAGTAGTAGATAATGGGAGCTCAAACCTCGTAGTATGCATGTAAATGAATTCATACTGACTCCGTCCCGCGGTTTCATACGCTTTTTTCCTATTAATCTTAATGTTGCCGTATCGAAATAAACGTTCAGTCTTCATTACCCCTGCTATCTGCTGAAAGAGATATTAAAATCGATGCAACCATTCCTGAAGTTAGAGGAAATAAATACAAAACTTGTAAAAAATAACTGACAAAAATTTGTAAAAAATGTTTCAGTATAGATAACATGATGACATTTATATATATTTTGTGAAAGTTCTTGTTTTAATGTCACAAACAGACACTTGAATTTAATTTATTGACTTGAATAAAGAATGCAACTTTGTAAATAACTTGTCGTGCGTCAAGTTTCAACTGTACAAGGTTAAGTAAGTTTAATACTAGATGGCGTTGTTTTAAACGCCTTAAAATTATTTAAAATATGAAGGTTGTTGTTGAAACTCGAATTTTCTGGTATTTTTATTTGTATTTGAATTGAACTCATATCAGAAAATGTGTTTCGAAGTTACTTTTTAATACGCTTTTACTAGCTTCGCCTATATTATGTAGCCCGTAACCGACTTCTTTAGCTTGATTTCGATATAAGCGAACAGATTTAATTCAAACATTGAACACTTATCAAGGGGCGGTGACGATACATAGTTTTATGAGTTTATCTTTTATCCTGATGAGCATCGACAATAATATTAAATAAAGCTCTGTTTAAGCACGTAAGAAAACGTGTTTCTTTTTATATCAAGTATACCTATAAATTTATAAAAATTGGTACGTATATTTATGTTGCCATTTCTAAACAAAATTATGGATAAAAGTTATACATTGAATGATAAATCGATAGACAGTGATAAATTACTTAAAAAAATAGAATTTGACAAATTATGACATACCAACATTATTAATTAAAAATAACTAACTTTTATAAATAATAATAAAAAAATGTATTTATCAAAAAGGCGCGAATTATGTCAAAATGGTTCAATGTATATTCTATCAGATATAATATATACCTAAAAATATATTAAATATAGGAATAACCATAGCAGTACAGGATCTTTCCATGTAGTAATTTTTCCATATAAACATGAGATCCAAGACAAATAAATTCAGCATCTTAATAAAGAAACAGTCTGGTTATTGAAGCTATTTATTTATTCATTGAATAGCAAACGGCTGAGTGGTCCCTGCATTGTGATGCACAATTAGCAGACGAAGCCAGGAGTCAAGTAATTGGCGCTCCGGTATGCGTCAATGTAAAAAATGAACCGTTTTCCAATTAACACGTACAGCTTTTGCATTATATTGTTTCATTTTAACTGCTTTTGTTTTTAATATGAATGCTTCGTTTACTAACGCTAGTGTAACTGGTTTCAACCGTGTTTGCAAGGTTTTTAAGTGTTTTGAATTTTCTCCGTTCTCATGAGAATATTTTTAATAATTTTCACTTACGTCGTAGTAAATTAAAAAAAGAAAACTTAATGATGTAAAAATATTATGAATGATGATTGTGATCAGTATGTTGAATAGTAGGTACGCTGTTGAATTGACTTGGCAACCGAAATGTTTAAATTACCTAGCAAACATTTTTACAAAGCGTGAATATATTCATTTAATAACGAAGATGTAAGTATATATTTATATATATTCATTAACCTGATTAAAAGGTATTTCAAAGCCTAAGATATTATGTTTGCAGTAAAGGAATATTAGGTACGATGTACGATTCTTTTGCAAAAACACAAATACGGAATGATCACGAATTTATGCAGAATATTTCAAATAGTGGCTATGATTTCGATAGAAGTGGGAAATCACTTGCCCCTTGAAAGCATCGCTCCTTGTGTCCTCCCCACTCTCACTAATTCTTAGCCCTCCGCCCTTTGATCCGAACAAGTCAATCGAAAAGATCGATCCCCTGGTTAAACATCACAAATGAAAAGTCACCAATTGGGAATGTTTTAAGTAATTGATGAAATTGTAAGTGTTTTTAAGATTCCAATTCGAACAAAGATTGTTATCGGTTTTATTCAGAGAAGTCGCGTTTAATTTTATTTCTGCGTTCATTGTTGTAATTGATTGGGTTCCTGAGGGATCTCGTATTGTTTACAATAATTTTGGGATTTTGATTGTGTTTGACGAGTCTTTGTAGTTTAGTCGGCCGCGATTGTAAAATAAGGCCTGTGGGTTGAAATAATAATAATGAATGATGTTTTTATATAAAATTATTCTAACTGTTAAATATGTTTTTTATCATATTGAATACCATTATTTCCTTTGATTTAATGAACTGGAATGGTATTTTTTAGTGAATTGCACATGCAGGATATTATTTTTGCGCTCCGTTAACTTGATTATCGTGTTTGTGGTAAGCTTTATTTAGCTTTGATGTTTGAATTTATTGATATTCTTATCGCATTATATTTTACTAACCTAATGTTATAAATGCGAAAGTTTGTAAGGGTGTGTGTATGTTTGTTGCTCTTTCACGCAAAGACTACTGAACCGATTGCAAATGACCGAATGAAATTTGCTACGTACCGAATGAAATTTGGTACGTAGACAGCTGGACAACTGGAATAACAAATAGACAACTTTTTATCCCGATATTCCTACGGGATACCGACTTACGCGGGTGAATCCGCGGGGTGCAGGTAGTATTTTATAAAATGTATATTTTATTTGTAATACACGTCTTCTCGTTTCAAGTCCTCTTTGTATATAAATGTCAGGAATTATGATTATTAAACACAGTTTTATATCATAATTCCTGACATTTATCGGCTTTCCTTTAAAAACGATTCCGCCAGTAAATTAGTATTGTGTATCGTATATCTTTGGTCATAATTTTAATAGAATTTTCAAACAAAGCACTGACAAATAGTCATACTAAAAACCTCTCTTAACACAAAGCTTATTCTATGACTACACTTTTTCTCGAACAACATTATAAAACATCTTTCCGCCACCGCGAAGCCAATTTCCGGGGATCCACGTACTTAAAGCAACTTGTATACCTACGTTATGACGTCATAAAATGTTATGTTGAGATACGTGGAAATTTAGCAATGACTTTACCCTTTTACACCCATTAACTAACTTTTTATTTGAATATGGGCGCAAGCAAATGCGAGGTATGGGACTAGAATATGGACACCATAATTTCAATAACATTTCATGTTTGTTTTGCAAGTCGCTGGTTTCCGCTACTTCCATAATGTGCCTTAACTTTTCACACACAGACACGAAAGGTTAAAAGTAGTACCAATGTCAAAAGTTATGTCGTTGATGAAGTATGGCGTTATGTGCGGGATAAATATTTAAGATATGTAATTTTTACTATGCTGAGTATTTTTCTTATTATGCTCTTACTTAAAATCACAACGCAATAAAAGCACAACGAAGCGGGTCAATCAGCTCAAACTGTTTGGGAACATTAAGAAATATGGTGTTGTGGTCACAAATAACCAGTTGTGCATACGCCAACTTATATTTATAAATGATCTTAATTACCTTATGTATACATGTAACGATCTTTTGTGATCCCTAAAATAAAACATGCAAAACATTTAATCATAAAAAGTCTATACAAGAACAAAGAGTAACCGTTCATATCTTTTACCTTACTGCCTGATATAGTGTCACGATATAATAAACACGGAACAGTAAATACATAAGAAGGAAAGACATCGAAAACAAAAGTCTCACAGAGAGCCATAAAGTTTACTCCGCTCCCAGAGGTACTATGGTCTGAATGCGAAAACGAACGTGCTCCTTTGGGAGAGCGGTATCAAATGGATGCAGTCGAAACTTTAGTGACGGCACGCTTAATCCACGATTCCAAATGCTTTCCTGAAATAAATAGAACGGATTATATCAATATACGTATAATGCAAATGCTTTATAAGTTTTTCCATGAAGAAACACAAATTAAGAGACATATCTGATAGTGAATTTCGCTATAATTTAAATACAGATGTGTAACTGATCAGATAACTAACGTATACCAATTATAGCAATATTCGTTATATTGCTCAAATCGACTGCTGGTTTTAAGGGGATAGAATACAGCATAAAGAAAATAAGCCCCGAGTCTGAATAATACCTGTTATGATATAGTATGTGACATACCTACTAAAAGAAACAAATCACATCAATATGCTGGAATACTGCTAATCATAGTAAATAGAGCTTAAAAAATATTTCACTAGTTTTTCTGCATATTTTCTTTAAAATATGGTGGTAATACTAACACATCGGCTATAATTTTCACGCAATAAACATAACAATAACACAATTATCAACCATAAAACGAATACCATCTGAAAAATTATTTTCATTTATAGTAGCAGCACTCGTGATCGTTAGATAAGGATAATAGTCCAATTCAATTTAAGTGAGGACATATGTACAGGCCTCAAACACACCGTACTGAACAATATCACAATATTACGCGTGCGAGATACATTTTATAACAAACTAGCGGTCTGTCCGGGCTTCACCTGTTGTTTAGCACTAGGGGATCATAGCAAACCAACGGTAAAGGAATTTTTGAAATCGGACCAGTAGTTCGTGTCGTGAGATTAGCGCGTTCAAACAAACTAATAAACTCTTCAGATTTATATTATTAGTATAGGTAGTATATAAATTAGGTAACGCCAAATTCCCGCTATAAAAAAGTAAATATATCAATAACATATTCTAATATAATAAATAAATCTATTACACCACCAATCTGCTAGTATGGTTGTTATGTTGGGAAAAAATCGATAAAGATGTTTCCATTTTGTTAAAAAACAGACAAACATTTTTCATTGTAATAAGAATGAATGAAATAATAGCATCAACGGAAATTTTAACTCGATTAACCGACGCATAATTCATTTTTTTCCCATTTTTCTCTCACGTCCCAATTTGACTATCTGGTAAATGGATTAAGCCAATTTGTTCAAAGAAATTAGGCCGCCTCTTTCCCTCTTATACGTAATTCTTTTATTTAAAACTTTTCTCTCGGTGTAATGTTTACTGTGGCCTTTCATGTTTATTCATAGCTTCTTTGTCAGTATTAATCGAATTGGTTTTTTGCATTTCAATGAATTTATTAAGCGGCAGACCAGCTTAATCTGTATTGTATATCATATTTTTGTCTAAACGTAGGTACCTTTTTGTCTACCTATTATGAGTTTTATAATGTCAGTTCTTGCTATTTTCTAAAAGCTGATTTTCTAGGAAAGAAATAAATTTGACATTCGCCGCTTTGTTTAAATAATATATATATATATATATAAAGGCAATAATAAGGATGGGAAGACAATTTTATTAGGTGAAATAGCAATACTTATATATTAATACATGACTTACCGCTCATTTATTTTATGATATTCTTTTCCTTTCTTAGCTTTACAACATCTTGTGATATTAGAAACATACTTATAACAATTGAAAGTTCATTATTCAATACTATGTGGTTACTCCTTCAATTTCAGTCAGGAATCCTGCGTCGCCACAAAGGGCTGTAGTTTCATTGCTAAAATTTCGCATGGCGCAAGCTGCAAGTTAGCTATCAATTAACCTTTAGTGCCCTGTCCGGCCGAGAACATAATAGTACCTAGCAAAGAAAGGAATAATTATTCATTTAATATTGACCATACATATGCGTACAAAAATAAAAATAAAATAACAAAAATAAAATTTCTTTATTTGTTTCAATTTTTTTAAGTTAAATATTTTTCTATATTGTAGATCCCTGGGAATTGAAACAGATCATCAGTTAAATAGTAGTTTCAATGTCAGTAAAAATTGATTAGAGTCTTCTTTCTCAATGATCCCCTTCATGTGCATATACGAGCTTTTTATTATAGTTCAATGCTTTCTTTTAGAACAATCTCTTCGCAAATACCTTGAGGTTACTAATTCCAGTCACGAGCAGTGAGTGTATGGAAGAAAAATAGTTTTACGGTTCGTATCACGAGAACGATTCAATCGACATCAATAATTCTCAAAGTTAGATATAAATTATATTGTTATGAAATGGTGTAATTTGAGTTTTTGTTCTCGCTCATGTTACATACATTAGCTTTTGGCCAAGCTATTTCTCTGCGAAGAACTGTATGTATGTCATTTAGAATAGCTTCTTTTTTTAATTAAAATTTTCGGCAAAATTTATCAAAACCTAACGATAATTATATGTATTATTTCTCAATGCATATTGTTAATAGCATGCCTTAAGAACGTGTGTGATATAAGAAGACAATTTTCTATCTAAATACAAATATTATAACAATCATGTAGAACAAAAATTACCTATATTATACAACACATACAAGCTACGTTATATTACTAAGCAATGATGAATATAATGTTACCACTTACCGCTCAAGTGTCTCATTCCTCGCTGTAGTATGTAATAGCTTTCAACGAGGTAACTAATAACATTGTTATATCTTTATAGTTTACCGATTATGATAGACGGGCGAGTAATGAGACGAGTAAGATGTCTCGAGCACAATGAAGCTTATTTGCGTACCTACCAACAAAAGACTGTCACGTGTCTGCCCCCGGCACCCACAATTACCTAGCGATTGTGAAGATGAAATTGCTTTTTGAAATTTTCGCAAAGAATTTATAGACAAAGAACTTTTTGCCAAAAGGAATAAGTTTTACCGTCCTTGCAAACTTTAGTTCGGTAGATTAGGTCTTCCTTACGATGTGTAACACTACAATGTATCTAAAAATTCTCATAATAGTAATATTTATAGTTTATTCTAACTATTCATATACATGACATAATTTTATTAATTCAAACTTTATCAGTATGTATTGTTCAAAATCTGGCGTCTTGAATTTAATTGAAAGTTAGCGGAGTTAAAAGATGATCTGAATAAACTAAAACGCTTTAAAGTTCACTGCTAATGTCGGTACTACGACTTTACTGTAAAAATTTAACACCTTACTCTTCCTTATCCCTTTTTTCAAGGATTTTTAGCAAGTATGAATTTTATTTATATTAATTACAATACCGAAAAAACCTTTAATTAAAAATTAGAATTATTGTTATATTTATGAGTATGGTTTTTCAAATCTTGATTCCTTTGATTACATTATTACTACGTTTTTGTAGATCAGGAAAGTACTTATCGTCGATAGAAAAATGCCATTAAAAATATGGTTTTTATAAATTATATTTATGTTTCCGATTGTTGAAGGGTAAGCTTAAAGTTTAAGTGTAAGACAAAACACTTAAAAAAATTTAGATTCTATACTAGAACGGGAAACTGAGCTGGTAATTCGTCTGGTGGTTGTTGGCAAAAGTAGTGCCTCCGCAAATGAGTTGCCCCGCTTTTAAAGGGTAAGGGATAAGGAGAGGATTCACGATGGAAATAAAGGAATGCACTGGGAAGGGTGAGGAAAATGATACTGAATATGGGGAATATGCTTTTTTGTCTCATGGATTTACCTATACTATTCAAATACTCATAAGCATGATATACTTATATCTACAATTACAGTTACTTCTACTATTACAAAGCATCATCATTATGAGCACAGCACACAATAGTCAATAAAGGTTTATTATATAGTTTTTAACTAAAGATATATAAGTTATGAATTTATTGTTGATACTGCTATCGCAAATTTATTATTTCTAGTTCATATATAAATTTAATATATCATTCCTAAATCTATTCATAAAATAGTGATACATAAAATTTCTGAATTTGCTTAGTTTTGAACAATATTAGGATAGATAGGATAAGAAAATTACAGAACTGTAGCAGACCAAAGTCGCACGTACGAATAAGGCCTTAAAATTCATTTCACTATAAACACTTAACACTTCTATTCAATTCCCTGACATTTATAGTTTATAATAACATAGTATTATGAACAATTAGGAAAGTGATCTAAATGCCCCTTATGTGCATATTACATCCCTAGTAAATGCATATATAATGAACCGGTCTGAAGGGTTGGCTAATGTTACAAAGGGTAGTGGTTTGCGGTTAGGAGACATGCGGGCTATCCTTGCCTTGTTTTAATTTAAACTATCGTATAATGAGGATCTTTAATGTTTTATTTGTAGAACACAATATGTATATTAACAATTAAAACTTAAAACGCGATTTCCCTAGGTAAAACTAGTTCTAATAAAAGCGTTTAGTTACAGTTACTACTGTTCCAGCTAGGGAAAACGCGTATATAGGTTTTGAATAGATTTGCTTGAACGTTATTATATATACAGTTAAAGTTTTCGTG
>NC_052107.1:5784403-5855149 GCF_012273895.1 Zerene cesonia
GCTATAATTTTCACGCAATAAACATAACAATAACACAATTATCAACCATAAAACGAATACCATCTGAAAATTATTTTCATTTATAGTAGCAGCACTCGTGATCGTTAGATAAGGATAATAGTCCAATTCAATTTAAGTGAGGACATATGTACAGGCCTCAAACACACCGTACTGAACAATATCACAATATTACGCGTGCGAGATACATTTTATAACAAACTAGCGGTCTGTCCGGGCTTCGCCTGTTGTTTAGCACTAGGGGATCATAGCAAACCAACGGTAAAGGAATTTTTGAAATCGGACCAGTAGTTCGTGTCGTGAGATTAGCGCGTTCAAACAAACTAATAAACTCTTCAGATTTATATTATTAGTATAGGTAGTATATAAATTAGGTAACGCCAAATTCCCGCTATAAAAAAGTAAATATATCAATAACATATTCTAATATAATAAATAAATCTATTACACCACCAATCTGCTAGTATGGTTGTTATGTTGGGAAAAAATCGATTAAGATGATTCCATTTTTTTTATAACAGACAAACATTTTTCATTGTAATAAGAATGAATGAAATAATAGCATCAACGGAAATTTTAACTCCATTAACCGACGCATAATTCATTTTTTTCCCATTTTTCTCTCACGTCCCAATTTGACTATCTGGTAAATGGATTAAGCCAATTTGTTCAAAGAAATTAGGCCGCCTCTTTCCCTCTTATACGTAATTCTTTTATTTAAAACTTTTCTCTCGGTGTAATGTTTACTGTGGCCTTTCATGTTTATTCATAGCTTCTTTGTCAGTATTAATCGAATTGGTTTTTTGCATTTCAATGAATTTATTAAGCGGCAGACCAGCTTTATATGTACTGTACAATACATGTATATCATATTTTTGTCTAAACGTTCTTGCTATTTTCTAAAAGCTGCTTTTCTAGGAAAGAAATAAATTTGACATTCGCCGCTTTGTTTAAATAATATATATATATAAGGATGGGAAGACAATTTTATTAGGTGAAATAGCAATACTTATATATTAATACATGACTTACCGCTCATTTATTTTATTATAATCTTTTCCTTTTTTAGTTTTACAACATCTTGTGATATTAGAAACATATTTATAACAATTGAAAGTTCATTATTCAAAACTATGTGGTTACTCCTTCAATTTAATTCAGGAAACCTGCGTCGCCACAAAGGGCTGTAGTTTCATTGCTAAAATTTCGCATGGCGCAAGCTGCAAGTTAGCTATCAATCAGCCTTTAGTGCCCTGTCCGGCCGAGAACATAATAGTACCTAGCAAAGAAAGGAATAATCATTCATTTAATATTGACCATACATATGCGTACAAAAATAAAAATAAAATTTCTTTATTTGTTTCAATTTTTTTAAGTTAAATATATTTCTATATTGTAGATCCCTGGGAATTGAAACAGAAGCCATCGTCAGTTAAATAGTAGTTCCAATGTCAGTAAAAATCGATTAGAATCTTCTTTCTCACTGATCCCCTTCATGTGCATATACGAGCTTTTTATTACAGTTCAATGGTTTCTTTTAGAACAATCTCTTCGCAAATAACTTGAGGTTACTAATTCCAGTCACGAGCAGTGAGTGTATGGAAGAAAAATAGTTTTACGGTTCGTATCACGAGAACGATTCAATCGACATCAATATTTCTCAAAGTTAGATATCTATAATACTAATATTATAAAGAGGAAAACTTTGTTTGTTTGGTTGTAATGAATAGGCTCAAAAACTACTGGACCGATTTTAAAAATTCTTTCACCATTCGAAAGCTACATTATCCACGAGTAACATAGGCTATATTTTATTTTGGAAAAAAATAGGGTTCCGTAAAATATTTTCGGTTAACTGAAAAAAATCAACCAATGTAGTTACTTATTTTGCGTACGCTGCCTAAACTACAAAAGATAGAACCATAAAATGTTGGAATTAATTGTAGATCTTATAAATATCTACAAAAAAGTCCGCGACACACTATACCTATCTATGTCGAGTGAGGCACAACAACCAAATTTTTATTTAAAAATCTTGAATTTTTTTTGGACTACATTTCAACGCGTTTATTTTACTCATACTATTAATCTTTATCAAAATAAATTATTTCATCAATAAGTACAGTTTATGTTGATAATATTTGGTCTTTGAATGATTAAAATTGGACATTTCGTTTTGAAGTTGAGGTGAAATTAAAATATTACGTTTTCCGCTGTACGGCCCGTTGCGAAGTGGGCGTCGATAAACTGCTTTCGCGTGAAAGAGCATCTTACAAACATCCATATATTCATCCATACCTAAAAACTTTCACGTTTATAATCTTAGCAGGATCTGGCTGTAGACGTACCATGGGCGAAGCCGGGGCGAACCGCTAGTAAATTATATAGTTATGAAATGGTGTAATTTGAGTTTTTGTTCACGCTTGTGTTGCATACATCAGCTTTGGCCAAGCTATTTCTCTGGGAAGAATTGTATGTATGTCATTTAGAATAGCTTATTTTTTAATTAAAATTTTCGGCAAAATTTATCAAAACCTAACGATAATTATATGCATTATTTCTCAATGCATATTGTTAATAGCATGTCTTAAGAATGTGTGTGATATAAGAAAACAATTTTGTATCTAAATACAAATATTATAACAATCATGTAGAACAAAAATTACCTATATTATACAACACATACAAGCTACGTTATATTACTAATCAATGATGAATATAATGTTACCACTTACCGCTCAAGTGTCTCATTCCTCGCTGTAGTATGTAATAGCTTTCAACGAGGTAACTAATAACATTGTTATATCTTTATAGTTTACCGATTATGATAGACGGGCGAGTAATGAGACGAGTAAGATGTCTCGAGCACAATGAAGCTTATTTGCGTACCTACCAACAAAAGACTGTCACGTGTCTGCCCCCGGCACCCACAATTACCTAGCGATTGTGAAGATGAAATTGCTTTTTGAAATTTTCGCAAAGAATTTATAGACAAAGAAGTTTTTGCCAAAAGGAATAAGTTTTATGACCGTCCTTGCAAACTTTGGTTAGGTAGATTAGGTTTTCCTTACAATGTGCAACACTACAATGTATCTAAAAATTCTCATAATAGTAATATTTATAGTTTATTCTAACTATTCATATACATGACATAATTTTATTAATTCAAACTTTATCAGTATGTATTGTTCAAAATCTGGCGTCTTGAATTTAATTGAAAGTTAGCGGAGTTAAAAGATGATCTGAATAAACTAAAACGCTTTAAAGTTCACTGCTAATGTCGGTACTACGACTTTACTGTAAAAATTTAACACCTTACTCTTCCTTATCCCTTTTTTCAAGGATTTTTAGCAAATATGAATTTTATTTATATTAATTACAATACCGAAAAAACTTTTAATTAAAAATTAGAATTATTGTTATATTTATGAGTATGGTTTTTCAAATCTTGATTCCATTGATTACATTATTACTACGTTTTTGTACATCAGGAAAGTACTTATCGTCGATAGAAAAATGCCATTAAAAATTTAATATATCATTCCTAATTCTATTCATAAAATAGTGATACATAAAATTTATGGATTTGCTTAGTTTAGAACAATATTAGGATAGATAGGATAAGAAAATTACAGGAAACATTATTTTACTTCTATTATCAGCAGTAGTACAGTAGCAGACCAAAGTCGCACGTACGAATAAGGCCTTAAAATTCATTTCACTATAAACACTTAACACTTCTATTCAATTCCCTGACATTTATAGTTTATAATAATATAGTATTATGAACAATTAGGAAAGTGATCTAAATGCCCCTTATGTGCATATTACATCCCTAGTAAATGCATATATAATGAACCGGTCTGAAGGGTTGGCTAATGTTACAAAGGGTAGTGGTTTGCGGTTAGGAGACATGCGGGCTATCCTTGCCTTGTTTTAATTTAAACTATCGTATAATGAGGATCTTTAATGTTTTATTTATAGAACACAATATGTATATGCGACAATTAAAACTTACAACGCGATTTCCCTAGGTAAAACTAGTTCTAATAAAAGCGTTTAGTTACAGTTACTACTGTTCCAGCTAGGGAAAACGCGTATATAGGTTTTGAATAGATTTGCTTGAACGTTATTATATATACAGTTAAAGTTTTCGTGGTTATATATGGCACTTATTTCGATGCTATGAGAAGTAGGTAATCAAAGGTGTAACGGATCCCATTTTGATGAAGTCCAAATAAAGTGCTATTGTTTCTTTCAAATTTGAAAGCCAAAAATTTAACTCAAACGAAAAGAATTAATTCAGCATTTATTTCACCTTTCGATAGTATGGTAAATCAGGACTGAATTCTGTTATAAATGAAATTTATTACACCTTACTTACCACTTGTAAAGTTGCAGATATACCTGGTTGATATTAAATTAAAACAATCCAGTATATTCTTACAATTGTGATATAAAATTAATTTTGTTATTAATGCCATCTATGAGAATATGTTAAAACTACTAAACATACAAACACTACAAAAAAACTTCATATATACTTCCATAGATGTCGCTGTTCCTTAAATAAATAACTTCTGATGTTTAATGACGTTCTTTACACAGATTAGCAGGAGAATAATGGATGGTTATTGCAAATAAAATTAAACTTACTCTTATTATATTAACAAAATTTCTACAGTTTTATAAATCACTGCCATCTAGTATCTTTGAATTGAATCAGCAAATTTCAACAGAGTTCTCATATCTAAGATTACCGATAGATGTCGTAAATTTATATTTTCCTTAGGTCTGTTTTAATGTGTACTTACAAATAAATAAAAAACTATAAAGTAGGTACTACTTTAATTGATGATAAAAAATCCTACTGAATACAGATGAATATGCAATTTCCGCATGAGCTTAAATGCTTCCATTAATTTGTTAGTTGTGTCATTCCAAGATATCAATAGATGTCGCTAATTTTCAATATTTATTTGATTAACTATAATGGACTGTACCTAGTACAGTATATTATTATCAGTGCCGATACTGATCATTCGCCTTAAGTAATTGATTATCGAACCCACTAAAAACATATTTTAGTGGGTTTCATTGTTAAAACAGTTTTTACTACTTGCGGCCTTTTTTGATAAAATTTCCTGAATTATTGCAAAAAATTAACTAATTACTACAATGCTTTATTTAAAAATGTGCATCGTGTCTCAAATTTAAATGATCAACATTTCTATCAGAAGAATTAAGGTCATACTATTAGGGACGTAGTTAAAAATTATTGGCAATTTTTATATTTTTGAGATGTGTAACTTACGTTCTTCTTACGTTTCTTTGTTTATATTATATTTATCATCGTTTTTAAGTAAACTGTTGTTTTCAGTAAAAGATCCCCAAAAAGAAAAACAAGGTTACATTTAAATGATGGAATTTATTTCTCACTATGTCAGTAGATTATAGCATCTAAACAAAAAATAATTGCAAGTTGTTAATATACATCATTATAACGTTTTGTTGATTGCAAAAGTAAAGTTAAATGAAATTAAAATATAATCATGGCTGAGTTTATTGTACCTAAAATTAATCATTTGAATATCAGACTCAATATGAGCTATCACAATTCTCGTCCGATGGTCCTTACCACTGATATTGACAAGGCTTTATAAATACAAAACTCAAAACCATCATCAAACACATTTTATTTCCTCATCATTAAATATCACAGTAGGCAAAGACCCGGCGAAAATCTGAAAATTACACTAACAAAGCATGCAAGTAACGCAACTTTACAACTAGGTCATTTATAATTCTTAGTAAAAACCAACTGCGATTACATAGACATTGTATTTCAATAATATCAGAAAAATAGTTCCTTTCTATGAGTCACGTTACATAACAAAATTGTACCATTTTCAGACACGCGCAATATAAGAAACAATAATATACAATACTGAATCAAACATTTATATAACATAATTGATCACTCCAACTGATATAGAATCATACGTGTGTATATAATTTCAAAAACTATTTGATCGATTTTCGCCCATGAATATGATCATGTCTAAAATAATTTAATGAACTACAAA
Organism: Zerene cesonia; assembly: GCF_012273895.1. NCBI lineage: Eukaryota > Metazoa > Arthropoda > Insecta > Lepidoptera > Pieridae > Zerene > Zerene cesonia. The sequence continues at coordinate 5,790,508 of NC_052107.1, forward strand.
ATGCCCTAAATAGTCAAAAAATTACATTTACAAGGCATCATGGTTTTCTAAAATAATTATTGGATTCTCGTCACTAGTATGCGCGACCGCATTTTCCTAAGTTCATTCATAACTTTAAATTAATAATTAAACTAAATCATTTGACTATCACACATACTTCTACGCTTATCAACGAAAGAACACTCGCAGACTTCAATGCACTAATACTTATTAATACATCTAGACTTTACATCACAATAAAGTGCTGAATGAAGAAGACTAACATTGGTCAAGAAATAATAATTGGTCAAATAGATATGTTTAGAGATTAAAAGCGTGCATAACACCATAAAAATTTTGATATTCGAGGAGGATATGACTTGTTGATATGAGCAACATCCATAGAGCTCGGTTGTGGTCTGTCGCTTAACCAGCGACGAAGATTCCGGCTTCTGTGCTGTTATATTTAGTAGAGGTCGTTAATACACGTATATCTGTTTAAGTTGAGGCTTGAGTTCAGGTGGTATTGTGTACACTTCCTGTTCAGGCTTCTTCTTAACTAATCTTTTCCAACGACCACCAATGTTCTTGCGGAGACTACGAAAGCTTGCACGCTCATTGCCAATCGGCTGCATCAAATTGTCCTGAAAAGATTGAAAAAAAAATATGTCATTAACTGAAAAAATAAAAACATAACGTTTTAACAACGGGCGCGTAATGACCCCAATGCAATTCCAGCTTTAAATGTTCCGTTATCGTCCCCAATGCATTAGTTGCTTATGCACCGATGTAGAAACAAATTCCAGTTACACAATGCTCTCTTCAAGTTATATAAAACTACAGTTGCTACCCAAACATACGTTTACAAACGGTCGTTTTGCGTTAAAATTATTATTAGGTATCTACCGACACAGGGACTTCCAGACATTACTATTTGAGAGACCGGTTCTCAAACACCGCGTTGTATTTGATATTCAACCTTTAGTAGCTTAGCAACATCATTCAAAATCAGTTTTATGAATTGACATATCTAGGAAGCTGGTATATAAAGTAAACGAGGCCATACGTGTGAGGTAAGCCTTGAATACGTTATTCAACGCTGTCTTAGCAATTAGCATTCTTTGTTTAGTGTCATTTAATTGTGGGTGGCCCAGCACTTGTTTATTTTTTAATTGATAAAAAAGTAATAATCATATTTAAGTATGGAAAGGGAGGTTGTTAGCAAGACAAAAACAATTCTTTACAATATTAGCCTCCTTTGTTCGTTAGTAAAAGAAGGTCGAATGGTTACAACATGTTCGCCTTGCGCAGCTTTCTACTCGGTTAGCGTGTCCCGACATTTAAATTTATTTTAAACCTACTTAGACGCAGTTGTCGTGCCGTAACCAACTCTCACTTGTGGCGGGGAGTGATATTTAACTACTCACGATATCTTTTTCAATTCTCTCGCAACTTTCCATACCCTTGTTTGAAGATGAGACAAACTCAAGAGAATGAATTTACTACTTATAACAAAGCTTGGCATACAAATAGAATCGAGGTCAAATCAGCATTCAGTGCACAGCTGTTATTTGTTTTGTTTTGAAACTAACCTGATCGTGAGGATAGACGTAAGGCGGTGGCAGTGGCGGTGGAAACTGCCACAAAGGCTGCTGACGAAAGGCAAGAGGCTCGGGCGGTGGTTGCGTCGCAGAGGCCTGGAGGACAGCTTCAGCAGGGTGCACCGAAGCGGAGTGCTCCTCCCTCTTGCGCAGCTTGCTGTGGACGATACGAATCGCCATCATAGTACCATTATTCCCGACCATTGTATCGAATGGTTCTTCCACGCAAGAATAGTCAAACACACTGGGCTGGATCACAGGTAAAAAGTTCCAGTCGGGCAGTCACAACATTTCACTTATTCACTCACAGCCGTGTTGCGGTCGATCGACGCGCTTTACTAATCACTAATTAAATAAATTATCACAATTATAATATTTTTTAAGTAGAGCTATTGCACATATCACTGCTGCTAGGAACGCGCGGTAGACCGCGTTACGCGAGCTTCAGCTGCGCGGTGACTAGAATGTTATCGTGAAGAATGGCCGGCAGGTGCCTAGCAAAGCGCTCGCTCGTGCCAAACGACCTCTACGGAGTACTCCATGCGTCTGAGTTGAAGTGGAGGGGCGCCAATGGCTTTTATATGTTCGCATGTGACGCGGCGCCAGTACGCTGAAAGGGGGTGGACGCGGGAGGGGCAGGAGGGGGCTCGACGATGTCGCCGTTTTCCGCGAAAACCCACGAATACTCGTTGCTATCAGATTGTGGTGTCGACGGTTGCTCCCATACTTTTGCAACACTAATGACGCATTTGACAACGGTCGGTTAGGCCCGCGTGGTCTAGTAATAAATTTCCAGACAATTTTTTTTTTTATGTTCAGTTCTTAGCAGCTGGCTGGTACCGGTAACTAAAGCTAACAACGATCACGATGTTATGGCTGTGAGTGAAACAATTGACAAATTCTTACATTCCTACTGTTGCTTCTATTCTTGCGTGGAAGTGAAAATGCTAAAATTAACGCATTCATTTAATTTCACATTTATGTAGAGACTTTCTCATATAATATACTAAACATGTTTTTTAAATATATAATCGCTAAAACATAATCTAAAAACTATTAGAAATTATATAATACTAATATGCGCTATCTACGTAATAACAGACATCACAACATACGTCACTATAATTGATACATCCGAACTTGGTAATCGGACAAACCCGTATCGATTTTGACGATAAAAACCATTAACCAAGCCTCACATAAATTTTACCATCAAACTGAGTTCAAAGTCCATGGAATATAAACGTACAGAAATCTCGTACCCAGTGCACGCCGTCTGGGTCTATGAATATAAGTGGAACCACTGATATTTTTGCATCTCTTTCTATTTCACACAGTTCTACATCTACATGCAAGGGAGAAATACATTCAATACGTTCTTGTTTAAAAGTTAAAGTAGGGTTGCAGGGCAAGGGAGATGGCAAGGTACATTGCCCTTACTTCGTTGCTAACACAAGCAAGCCTTCGGGCCTTTGACTCGTTGGATAAAAAAAACACAGGTAGTTTACCATTATAAGTTGTTACCCTTGAAAACGTCTAGAGGATATCGTTAACGCGAATCCATTTCAAGCTTCAGTTAAGGAATGGTTTATTTGGAAGTAAGTTTAAATTCGGTAAGGTTTCGGCAGATTCAATTTTAAAATAATGTGCAGTCAATACACACAATTTTATTTAGAATTTAGGTTTTGAGACTAGTGCGTAACACATTAACAAAGTTCGTAATGGAACGTGTTAAAGACATACCACACAAGAAGTTATCGTCATCCAATAAATATTTAATTTCATCAGTTTCATTCTGTGTTATCGTTGTACTCACGGTTAGATATTTTTATCTTAGTCCGTGTTTCCACCCCTGAACTTGATATACAAACACATAAAAACATCAAATAATAATTAGCTGTTACTATGCCGATGAGTGACTTTAGGTATAAGCTATAGCAAAGTTGTTTATTGATACAAGTTGCATCAAATATCTAATTAACGGCAATCAATCCTCAAGTTAATTTATATATTAATAGATTTCACTTACAATGATTAGCTGTTTGTTATGATAGAGGTTCTACTACTGTTTCACCCAAAAATCAAACGACACAGCTTTAAATAATTCGAGAGAGATGAAGAATTTAAAAATTCGATATACCTATATCGAATTGAAACGATTATGCAATAAAGATCATTGGAACTTCTTAACCAATATCATTGTTTTTATTTTATTATAGTAATTATGATAAAAACTGGCCATACATTTTAACCTTTTCTTACGTCAATCAAAGGCTATCATCACATTTCCCTAACAAAAATTGAGCCGATTGTCACGTACTACACGAATAATACACGTAAACACGTTATTAGTTTTAAAGTACGTTGTACGTGAGTGATAATATTCTAGAAAATTCTTATAGAAATTGAGGTCTAACAATACGGTTGTATATAATATTATGTCCTTTCTGTTACGGATTGACGTCAGTATCGTGTGAGTTCGTTCGATGAGAGTCAATAGGGGTACATTTTTAATACAATCTGTTGATATGGAGTGCTTGATAAATAAACTAATGGCATAGTTGATTGCCATCAATGAGCCTTTAATAGAGAATGATAACATTTCTTATAATCAACAGAATGTTAGCAAACCATCGCAATCACGTTTGGAATATCTGTGTTTAAGTCTCCCGATCTTTGTGGTTCAGTAAAATAAATGTTGGGTTCAAGGATATTTGGAATAATATTGTGTGGGTAAAATAGAAACATTAACAACCACGATATTTGCAGATTTTAATTTTTATCTTAATGTTTTCATGTAAATTTTTTGTAGGTGTGGGACGTAAATAATATGACATTTACTTCAAAACACGTTTTCTTCAAGAACCTTAAAGAATACGTAATTAATAGCACTTATGATTTTTATTCTTTCCAATAACATTTTAAAAAGCCCATTGAAAGTATGTAATAAGAACATGTCGAAAAAACTGAGACTGTTTCGTTAAAATTGCTTTTAGTAATGGGACAGATGTTAAGTCGACAGGTGGGTAAAACATGTGGATTTTTGACAGCAGACGGTAATTTTACGACAATTTACCGTGGTAGAAGCCCTAATATTAAAAAAGTCTTAACAAAAATTGTGACGATGAAGTGATGCATTTACGATATGTAGAATTCATACTAGGGTCCTAAAAGGTAAGTAACGCACGCTCTTTGTTTTTTGTCCCACTTGGAATACTAAGCGGATTTTGTATAATTCTGATAAAAATCAGCACCAACTGATTTATCGCTTTTTGGAATTGAATGATGACCATTTGTGGCAGAATTACACGAAATACATGTAAGTAGCGAGCAGAAGGCTAGTAATTATATAAACGCTGGAAATCAATAGATTATTAATACAGAGAATAGTGTAGATATCCACTTAATCCGCATGTATACGTTTCTGATCTCAGTAATCCGATTTCTGCGGTAGCAATGCGGCATTGTTTACATGTTTTGCGTTTTTACTGACATAAAAGGAGTCTCTCATTTATTTGTATTGTCTTTGTATGTATTTTAAAGTTTGTCATCTAATTCTTCTCTTTAATAATTAAATCTTCTTTGTAATAAAAAAATATATATAAGTCATAAGACATTCGGTGGGTTTAAAAATTTATAAAAAGTTATTCAATATTTATGCTTGCTTATATTTATATTAATTAATACTTTATTATAATATGCAAGTGCAAGATTTGGTATAAATAATTGATACTGTAATAAAACATTATGGCACATTTAGATCGGACGTTATCTCTCGGTTATAGAATCATATTCTTAGTAGGGTTCTGTTTATAAAGAGCTCCAGTGTTTAAGAATATGAAGCATTGTACATATATAAACCATGCGCTAGTTAGAGATGGAAATTAAATTGTTAAGATTTTTTTATTTAATAATATGAATATGAATATGAATAATTAGTTTAAGGCTAAGCCAAGAACTCTCATTAAGTTACTTTGAACGTATTGAGGACAAGTTCCAAGAATGATTATTACTTCCATTCACTCATTACCTTTGCAAAAGACCTAGTGTGAATTATCTTTATACTACGGAGAACTGACTTCAATGGCCTACCTGCGAGTTAAATTCAAAATAATTCAATGACCTTAATGTCTGAAGTTAAATGTGATTTATGTTCAGACTGCACTCATTATGATAACGCGAATTATATGTATGGCTGACTTTACAGAGAGTATGCACATTTATACATGCTGGCATTGACTTGTATTAAAGTCCTTTTAGGATTTTCTCCAAACCCGTGTGTAATGTATAAACCTTATAAGTCAAGAAGGTAATAAAAAAATGGCCACGACCTTGTCTGCTATTACGGTCAACGATCAGTTCCTCATGTATTCTTCCATTAAGTACTTTTTTTGTTTGATATTCTGATTTCTGAGTCATGCAATACGATTGTCCGGTTTAAAATAGAATTGCGAACTCGTAGTTACAACAAAAGACCCGTACGATGTAAAATATATATTTAATAACACATAAAAAATTGTGACTTTCAACTGGTATACTCGTATGTCAATGCAAACGTTCGCGAGCAAATATAGAGTGATACGAGGAATTTACCTTGACCAGATAGAAGTCAACCTTGGTACCAAAGGTATGATACCAAACGAGTTTTACTGTAAATGAAACAAATAATTTGACCAAATGATGGCAGAACATGCTCAAAACTACAGAGACTCTTCTTCAATAGTCCATAAGTGTAGGCTATAACGAGAAACTAGTTTTGAAGAAGGCTTGTAAGCAGAATGAGAGTTACCCGCGCTCAAATGGATTGTTTTTATTCCTTCCGCATAGGCAGACAATGGTTTTGTCGACGGAGAGAACGATCAGGGAGTTGTGCTCTAGCACCACGCCGACTTCGCAGTTTTCCTCTTTACACTTCATCGCCTCAGAGGCGATCGGAGCGAAGAGCATCGAAAGGCGGGCACAGACACTTGACACGAGCTCGGCTGGGCGGCAAGTCTACGTGGGACGCTCGACACGTTTTGGCGCAGACTGTCGGTCAGCCGGCGGACTTCATACCGCCGACACGACGGTGACTATTTGACTGGCGTCGGCACCACGCCTCGCGCAGCGCAGCGGTGGGTGGCGACTGAACACCGAACACGCACCTCTCCCGTTACCTTATTGCCATGTTATGGGGACTCGACCTCGCCACGCGAAAGCCCTCCGCGACCACAAGGCGTGACGTTAAATAACGCCGCATAATCAATGGACTTGCAAATGTTATATGTTATTTAAATTTAATGATTATTACAGTCACCTAAAAGATTCGTTTCACATATACCGTTACAAATTGTGATATTGTTTCTAAATGTCAACATCTTTAGTGTTTATATTATGACGTGAAGTTTTTGTTCCTATACACGTCATTTGAAATGAAAATACCTGATGGATAATTAACAATATAAAAATGCATTCACTGTTATATTGGTTTAAGCTTCATTAGCTATAAGGGTTACGATGACCGGTGAAATCCTAATACCGTTTTTCGCGAAGTGAAAGTTATGAAGGCCCACATTGGAAATACTTTCAACGAATGAAACTCGCGAACAAGGATGATAATATTGAATTCGTATATTAGATAACATTATCGTAATTATACTTAGTAGTATTGCTTATATTATAAGACCTATTTTCATTATCATTTATTAAAATTCAAGGTTTTCTGAATGTGTTAAAAAGACAATCATAAGACAGTGCATCTCTGTATTTCTGTATTTATTACAAGGAAGTCAAATTATCTAACTTGTTATCCAATGTCCTTGTCATCATTTACAATAAATAGTTATCTATTATTGCCGACTAAAAATGGAACTGGGTTGTCAAATCGATTTGATTAGGTGTATATTGAATGTATGATAAGATATTCTTATATTATTGTGGACTTAATGTGAAATACATTAAGTGCCATATTCAATCTAGATATGTGGGGAAGAAATAGTGAAACTATGGAACATACCACCAGTTTATGTTTTCTTGGTAATCGATAGCGAAATTTAAAAATTACTTACTAATTACGGTATGTGAACATTCGATAAAAAATTTTCACTATTGCCATTATTGGCTATTAATTTAATAATTTATTAATTTTCACGTGCAATTTTATACTGGGCAGTTTTAAAGTATTTTTAACTAATAAAGATGAACAACTCTACAAATTTCCCAATTTAAACGTAGAAACTATTAAATCCTAAAATAAATCAAGCGTCAATGTCAGAAATAATCGGAGCAATTTCTATAACCGAAAAATAGTTCAGTGGACTACGTGAGTGGTGACATTTTATTTTCGTCAGATTATGTTGCCGTAAATTGCTATCAATTAATGATTACCAAAATTGCGTCCTAACAAAGAGTTTGACTATGCTCTAAATATATTATCCTACTAATATTATAAATGCGAAAGTTTGTAAGTATGGATGTATGGATGTTTGTTACTCTTTCACGTAAAAACTACTGAACCAATCTGTCGAAAAAACTGGAATAACATACAGGCAACTTTTTATTCCGATATTCCTACGGGATACGGACTTACGCGGGTGAAACCGCGGGGCACAGCTAGTATTAAATATATTTTATTGCATTATTTACTTTGAAATGGGGAATCAAGTTATTTTACAATAATAAAATTGATAGAAGCATTAAATTATATGTTAAAACCTTTATTCCATTTTGTAAAATTATATCCATTTCAAATGAGTTATATGCCTCCAGAACCTTGGTAAAAATTATTGTACAATGAAACTTTAAAAATATTTCTATTAATAAGAGGTTTCATTGCAACTAAAAGACATTGAAAACTTTCCATTGGCATTAAAATCCTCAATAATATCATTTATTAATTATTTTTCCACCGTAAATCTAAATTGCTACTTTCCAATAGGAATAGTGATAATGGTAAGGATTTGTTAATTTTACCTTGTGTTTTATTAAATCAGTTATTCCAATCACTATGCATAGCTATAAACCTGTATCGTAGCTTGTATTGGTTCTGTCAATTTTGGCTGTGGAATGTGGACGTATAAAAGTTGAAATTGATAAATGTGATTCAATAAAAATTAAAATTATTAACTAATCGTATGATGCTTGCGAATTTATCCAGCTTCAATTGGTTGTTTCAATTGGTGCTAGCTATTAAATAATAGGAACATTTATATTAAAAAATATTGTAAAATTTCACTAAATACTCAATTAACGCATACCGACATTATTTGGCATTATTCCGCATTTTAAGTATTCACTTAAATTTAGAGATTTTAAACAGACGTTTCTTTATGTGGCAATAGTTTTAAGAAATATGCAGTTTGGATAGCTAGTTAACTAAACATTGGGTAATTACTGTTATACTTCTACTATCCAGACGCCGAAAATTGGCCAGAATCCAACAACTACCCGGTAGACCTTGGTGGCTCATTGTATTACGTTTGTTTTAATTGTTGCTAATATACTTACATCAACGGGAACCTTGGGATTACAATTTTTAAATAGGTTTAATATAAGGTCATTAATGCAATATTTCCTATAACCTTTCGACATTACAAATTGTAGACTATCATAATTTATCTAAACGTATTCAAATTAAATATCATTGTAATTCAAAAACTGTGGGAGATTTATTTATAGAAAATATAAATCATATTATTGAAATTATGATGTTACTAGTGTACTTTATGGTCGAAACCGGATTAATCCAACACGTCGGGTATAGGGCTTCTAGATACCCTATTTGACGCGAGTATATTGTATTTATCCGAACATGCGACATATGACATTGACCATACTTATTAGTTACTTACATACACATGTACATCTTTGTAAAGCGATAATTAACGACATAGGTCGTAACACGCTACTCAGTACTCACCCGTTTTAACCATATAAGAAAAAATCGCGCCGAAGAAACCAACATGTCATTCTCTTCAAGAAAATACTTAATTTTACGACGTCCACTATCCACGTGCGGGGTCAGTGATTTAATTAAAATCTAAATCGTTTCAAATTTACTCACATTTTCCTTAAGATTTTGCGAAAAGATTTTTTAATCATTGCCAATATTAGCATTTTCGACATTGTATCACAATCAAACAGCACTTTTAACTGTATTTATAATATTCGCGGTACATATTTCGAACGTTCAAGACGAACTGACTGTTTGTAAAGATGTATACTTACCATATCTATGTACCTTCAATATTGAAATACAAATAATAGATCTTTGTCTACCCTCCATTAAATAATTCTTCAAAACGTTAATTCTGATTCGAATTTGACCTTCCTTGTAATGATGACTGTCAAAAATCCAAATAAGAAAAAATGTTTCGAGGAATATTAGCACTCGGATAAAGTAAAAAATATACAGGAAAACTGTATTGTTACTTATATCTATACTAATACTAATATTATAAAGCTGAAGAGTTTGTTTGTTTGTTTATTTGAACGCACTAATCTCAGGAACTACTTACTGGTCGGATTTAAAAAATTCTTTCAGTGTTCGGTAGCCCATTTATGGAGGAAGTCTATAAAATATATTTTGTCTCAAGGATGATCTTGAGAATTATCAGTCGGCATTCAATTTTATATGATTCCTCTAATATTTTAAGACTGCGATATTATTTAATTCAAATAAAGCAATGGTGATTATTTAAATATATAAAAAGCAGTGGTGGCTCAGTGGTGAGAGTCTCGAACGTAAAAAATCGATAAGTCAGGGGACCAAGCGAGCGTGCAGAAAATAAATTGATTTTTAATTTATCTGCGCAGGTGGATAACATCACCACTGCTTGAAACGGTGAAAGAAAACATCGTGAGGAAACCGGCTTGTGCAAAAATCAAAGGTTTGACGACATGTGACAGCTGCCAACCCCCACTTAACCAGGGTGGTAGATTATGGACTGAACCCTCATAGGAGACTTGTGTCCTAGCAGTGGAAAATGTATGGGCTGATGATGATGATTAAATATATTTTTTATGTTCTAATTAACTTTAAATAATAAGAACTTCCATATATTGCTTGTAATAATAAATGAAAAGTGAATTTTGTGTACAATGGATACTTTCTATCTCAGACATACAAAGTGATATAAAACTAAATTCAGAATGTTTCTCGGGTGAAGGTCTGTTTGTATTTTGCCTTGCTTTCGATCGTTTGGCATCAACCTACTTAAGAGGTCAAACAATCTTCATGCTAACGAGCGAGATTCTTAAATCTTTATTGGCCCAATGTTTACGTCGCAGTTTCCAGTAATTGCTAAGAAACCTAGTTGAAATATTTTTAGACACGATTGTATATTTTGTAAATTTCGAAGTGTTTTTAAAAGAAGCCTAGTATATACATGTCTCGGAATCAGTTTATAATTGTTTATTAGAATTTTTCAGTATAATCTATAAACAATTCACTTCAGCTATAAGAGATTCAAGATCATTCCATTTGGGTGCTAATTCGTAATTTTCAATATCAACGCCTTGTCCTATAAATAAACTAAAAACCGGTTATAAAAACATCATGATATCCACACGTCCTAGAAACAAAAGTTCAGCTGCTTTTGGATTTCATTGACGAGCCAGGTTAATCAAATGCCCTCTAGGTTCGCCATAAGGTGGAGACCGTGTCATTACACTCATTCTCAAATAATCTAATCTCATTAGATTAATAATATTGATATCCTCTTAGTTTGTCATTTAATTGTAAGTATAATGATTATGGTAAAGACGGGATCTGGTAGAATGAACTGAAGTCTTTTAACGTGTTTTTTTGAGACAAGTGACGCCATTATATGTCTGAGAGCATGAGATTATTGTCAGGAAAAAGTACATTAAGGACATTTCATAAAATCTGCGGTTAATTATCTTGGCAGAGACAAGAATTTACTCAACTGGCTGGGAATGCATTTATATATACCTACTTAAAAAAGAATCCTGTCAATTTGCCAAACCAAATTGCAATTTTGCAATTTGTATAAACATATGAGATCTAGATTCATCTAATGTTTGTTTATTTTCTATACTGTTTTCATAAAAGGGAAGTTAATGCCTAAATTATTTATAAATAATGTTGCGTTCGATTGCGTTATGCGAATGCGAATACACAGGAAGTTTAGAGATATCTTATTTAAACCTCATCTGTTAAGATTTCAATTTATTTGGTTTGAAAAAAACATAATATAACATGTAAAACAGTATAGATTGAAGAGTTATAGATTTATTTCATTAGATACCTAGTTACGACTCATTCTAAACTTTAACCAAATATATTTAAATTTATTTAAATTGACAACTATTCAAAATAATTACTGCAAATAAAAATAAAACAATCTAACATCAGAAGAGCATCAAGTGGTCTTATCACTAAAGCAGCGATTTCTTCCAGACAACCCTATGGACAATTAGACGCAGAGTACATTTACTCTTATACATTATTATTGCCAATTAATATTGTTATTCTAATCACTATTCATGTTCAACCTTCGTTTGGATTATATAGTATCTAACAATACATCACGACCGAGAAGCATGGCTTATGAAATGGAATCCAATGTAACATTGGTTAAGTATGTATCTCTAATAAGCGCTACACACGCATTATATTCTAATCTTAACACATTTATTATAAAAGCTTTTAATAAAAATGCAGACTGATTTGTACTTTTAACGAAGATTGAGAAACGGGAAGTAATAAACTCGTTTTCAAGAACCTATTACGATATTTAAAATTAGCAAAATTCAGGATACATAAAATACCTATGTTGTATGTTTTATACGCAGCTCGTTTATATCACGTGAATGTTGCGGTTAACATAAAGTAAATAATGTCCTTAATATTTTACAAGTGGTATTGTTCTATTATTGTTATAGTTAGCCGAACGTATATTCTTAACGTGTACATAGAATTAGGAAAAAAAAAAATCTGGGCATTCTGGGCAGCTTTTAAACATACAGCTATGTAACTATAAATTTCTATAAAATCAGTTATAGCGTGATACTTCAAATAACAGCTTAAAAGAAAGGTATTATCTATACTAATACTATAAACAGAAAAGATTTGTATGTATGTTTGTAGTGTTTTCACACAAAAAACGGCCAATTTCAAAAATTATTTCACCATTGGAAAGCTGCAATTTCACTGATAATATGAAATAGGGTATATTTGTACCACGAGCTCACCCGGGGCTAGCTTGTATTCTGCATATTGTGTTTATTTTAAAACATATTTCAAAAAAGTTATCGCTTCGTCTTTTCTATCGTGAATCAAATATGTTGCATTTCACAATATAGAATGTAATAATAAACCGACAGCTTTTATTGTTTTCTAATCTCGTGTCCGTTAACTGATTTTACGTCTGGGAAGTCATAAAACTAAAGTGGCGTTTCGCGTGCCATTTTTATAATTTTATTGCTTCTCATGATAAGTACATACAATCTTATTACTATGACAGAGATTGTTTGATTATCAGTTTTTATTATTTTATTATATTAATTGCTTATAATATTGTTATCTGTGTTTGTTTATTAAATAACGTACACTAATGTTTATACGATTTTTATGGTTATATTTAATATATACTAATGGACCTGATAAGCTATAGATAACATATCTACTGTTGTATGTAAATCAAAGTATGCTTTTTAAAGATTCAATGGAATTCTTGAAAATATCATATGATTGAAAATTATCTGATATATTCCAAAATCAGAACTAATCCTTCAAATAACAAAAACAGTGACGTACGTTTGATCAGATCAGATGTCTATTTTATCCTACAAAGACTTGCAAGAAAGAAGTACCTATATAAAATTAATCGAAACAATTGTATTGTATCAAATAATTGTGAAACTTACTTTATTGTGAGGGCCAGCAACACAATAATAAGGCCCACAAGAGCCATAGCAATCACCACCCCGCCGATCATGTAATTCGCATCATTTGGTGCATCTGAAACAAATAAAAAAACATTCAAAACGTTGTAACGCTTCTAGTACATCTTTAAACATAAAGTAATCTATGGATTGAATACCCCTAATAACATGATCATATCAGAAGAATTGTTGGAATTTAAACAATAAGTACATATCAATAGCATGGGTTCATTTGTTGGTAGCGATTGGCCTTGGTTGAAGGCCACACATGAAGGCCCTTGAAACATATCGTTTTTGAGTACACCCATGATTACTATAGTTACCATCGTTTACGTAAAATTTTAATGTATTGAAACTTCTCATAAATCCCAAACCAGGTGCAAAACATATTTGTACAATATAAATGATTTTTTTTAGGAAATACTGTTATATGTTATGATATAATAATAATTATAATAAAAATTCTTAATTGTACACAAAGAAAGAACAATACAATGGATATAATATGAAAAACTTATGTATGATAGTCTAATATCAGTATCTACGTAGTTGTATTTTGAAATGTCAACATGACTTAACGAACACATTAGTGGAAGAAGTAAAATGATTATTATCTTGTTAATAGCTTTGGTGGTCGTTAGGCCAGGTTCTCAGTCCCACACCCATGCCATTAGTTATATTATGATTTCTATATAAATAAACTGCCTTCATATATAATTGAGTAAATCAACATTTAAAGCGTGCTGTTAATTGTAGGTTTAATCGTTATTTCATTGATTGTGATAAAAACAGAGTATAATTTCCTGAAGAATTGAGCAAATGCTAAATGAAAACAAATCTGACCGTTTTTCTCTGCAATAATTATGTAAAAACAAAACCATTTAAGTTCTTATTTACAAAAATACGTGTATATTCTTCATCACTATAACAAATTTCTTCAACTGCCGAATTGAATCAGACATAACATATATTTTTAATTACCTAATCCCAAGAAGCTTATTAAAACCTCGCGGGAAACTATCTAACTATACGATGTATCATAAAATACATTAACTACAATAAACGGTCATTGCCAGCACGCGTACCACTTTGCGCCAATTGTACCGCATTGTATCCTTAATTCGAAGTCGCTGTATGCATCTAAGTACATATGTATATTACCGGATCAATATGACAGCCACGCAATTCATTTTTACGGTAACTTATAGATATTGAGGCGGATCTTCTTTGTTTTTCGTAACCGTGCTATTTAATGGCCGATTGTTCATAACATTGTATGGTATAGGCAATTTATCAATAAAAGCGGAAGTATTGGATGGTGTATAATATGTATGTACATATATGATACTTAAACAGACATAATGCAAAATCGCCATTTTACTATTAGTGTGATCAAACAGATTAAAACAGGCTAAAAAGTATCGACGTAATGCAGATATTTTAAAAATATTATACCTCTTACCTAATGCTGTTAAAACATTAACGGATAAGGCGTGAAGGATAGCGAACATAATTGTATAGCCCAGGTACTGTTACCAAGGTTGTTGGCATCTACCGTGCTAATATACCATTGCGGGAATAAACAGTTAGTTACCTACACCCAACAGGAATTCTTTAGACACGCAATAAAACTGTTCAATTCAAGCTTAATATTACTGACTAGCGGACGATTTCTGATTACTTTATATCCAATGGAACCAACTGTGTTAATAGATATTATATTATTATAATATCTGTGCTAGTAATAGAGTATTATAATTTAGAATAGCATGTAATAACAAATGTGAGATATGTAAACCTATATGATCTAGATTCGTGATGCAGTAACAAATCGCTCATGCAACATGTTTTATTGATGTTGGAAATTTTAAATAGCAATATAGGTAATCTGGTGTTTAAAGCACTTATATGTATGTTTTATGCACTCTGATATCTATGCTCTAACATCTATTTAGACCCGATTTACTCATAATTGAACAATTTGGCGAGAGCTTGATAACAAAATATCCTACTTATATTATAAATGCCAAAGTTTGTAAGGATATGTGTGCGTTTCTTGCTATTTCACGCAAAAACTACTGAACCGATTGCAACGAAATTTAGGACGTAGACAGCTGGACAACTGGAATAACATAAACGTTTTATCCCGGTATTCCTACGGGATACGGACTTACGCGTGTGAAACCGCGGGGCGCGGCTAGTAGTATATATATATTATAGAATAGTGTTAAATGTAGGCCTAGTAATCCAATTGAATTGTTGTGCATTCATTCCTTAATCTCGTAGCATTTCAAGAACAGTTGTAAAAACATTAAAATTAAACGTAATAACCGGCGAAATCTAATCGTAGGAAGATGTTTTAGATTCCTCATAAATGTATTTTAATCCTTTAAACTATACCTTTTAAGCAATAATTGACACATTCTCGAATTGTACTCTTCTTATTTTTTATTTTTATTTCAAATTTTTGATTCTCCTCCATCTACTTACTTTAAATAATATTGCTTTATTATTATTTTATGATATAACGAAGTTGATACAATAAATATTATTATAACCACAACGGATATTGAAACTGAATCGTTGTGGTTAAAGTACATAAAATACATTACATTTATAATGTAACGTATCATTATTATTATCTATCAATGTATACATACATTTTAGCTATTATGTTCAGACTTATGAAATATAAACATACCTACTACATACTAAGTTGATGTTACAAAATGCAACACTCAAATAAAATATATCTCCGCACAATGATTGTTGAACGGAAGGTATTGTATAAACAACTTATGCATGTGCTTTGAAAAATATGAGGATCTATTATTTCATCATACAAAATGTTAATAGGTCACAATCTGTTGAAGAAATATTTTGGCCATAATCGTGTATTAAATTGTAATAGATTATATATAAGTATGATAAAAGTAAAACATGTTAAATAAGATACTTATTATACAATTATTCTTTGACATTTTAGCATTCACGCTCAGTTTAAATAGTAGCTGATGGTATCTGTTACACAGTTAAAACTACAGATGCCGAAGTACATCTATTATTATATCTATATGTGTTTCCGGTTTAGATTAGATGAACAAAATACACATATATTAATATTCTTATTGAATGTTTTTTTCGACGAAGATGTTGTCGTCTTCAGTATATTATTTTAGTGTGAGACCAGAGTTCCGTGACTCACAGAATTACTTTTTCTGTTTTAGGTCGTTCTTCAATTCCTTAACTGTTCTAATCACTATCAAGGCCCGTGTCCTTTTCCTGGCCCTTCCCAGTCCTTTTCTTTACTCCCGTCGTCAATCCTTTCTTTATCCATTACCCCCTCAAAGTGGGTAACACATTCGCAGAGTCACTACTGATCGCTTACCATCAAGCAACCGCCAGCTTACTTGTCCGCTATGACATAAAGAAACTATATAGCTTCTAGTACTTTCCTTTATATGGGTTTCATTAACACTGAAGTATGAAGGTATGTATATTTTTTGCTGCGTTTCTAATAAACATTTAGCACGTATATGTTTTACAAGTTAATGACATATTATGCCCAGGTGTCTAGTGAGTGCATCGGCCTGCCTGGGGGTATTGCACCGCTCACGCTTTTTGTTTATTCTTTTCTTAATCGCAAAGAGAATGCATGAAACTTGTAAGTAAAAAGAAATGAAGAAATTGTCCTGAGACATCAAACAATTTACTAATTCACCTATTGAATATTTCTTTTGCGTACATTTACATAGAAATTGCAAAAAAAAAAATTATTTACATACAAATTATCTATTGTTACATAATCATAACCAGTTCGTAAAATTAATCTGACACCTTGAAAATTTATGCGACTAGTTTTAAGAATGCATTTCCTGAATTTATAACACATTCATTAGGCGAAGTGTACACGATCGGTCTATAAGTATATCAAGCTTGATTTGCATCATTTCAATGTGTATTGAATATAGTTGAATCGTGTGGATATTGTAAGATGAAATATTGGTTTTACAGCAATAAATATAAAATGTCGGAATACCTTTCATTCAGTTTGATAGAAAGGTTGTGAATTGGTTTAATAATAATTAACTAGCATGACAACTTGGCTTAAATGTGGCGCCAATCCGCACGCACAATAAGCACTTTTGCTCCACGTGTAACCTTTATTCCACAAAAGGCTCGATCGATACTTGATAATGCACTGTTTCTGCTTATCAACCACAAACTGCTGAAGCGATTTTTCATCCGTTACCAAACATATTGTGTCATCCTATATCAAATCCCTACTAATATGTGACGCCAGAGTAACTTTAACTGCCTCTTTTTCACATCTAAAGCTCTAAACCAATATGGATGTAACCTGTTATTACAGTTTGAGACCCGAGAAAGGATTGTTTTTATAATGGATACCTAAATCCGCATTTGTTCAGAAAAATCTATAATTGTTACAAAAAAAAAACAATATTCCTGTAGGTTTATTGTCATTTGACGATGCGAAACCAAATGCAAATTGTTTCGTATTATAATAATGCGTAATTGTGCTTTATTTGTATCACGTGCTCCCTATCATATCAATTATGGCAAAGACTCGAGTAGCCTTAATTAGTTTTGTTCAACTTATCGCTCTTAAGGTATTTAGACCGACGTTTTGACAAGGAAATTCATCATTGCATTATCATATCGTATTCTAATCTTTAACTATACGTTATACGCTGTACTAATTCAAAAATCCCAAAACATCAAGATTATATGAAACACAGCGCTGTCGTGAGAAATGTTAATATAAAATGTACATCACCTTTGATAAACTAATTAGATACACGGACGAGCTTGTAATAATGAATTATCACTAAGTACTCAGACACATTACTGCGGCATAATTAATGGTAAATTATCATACATTATCTCTTTTATGGTTATGGAAGGCAAACAGCAAAAAGGTCGCCTGACCTACGATTACCATAAGCGTCCTCTCGTCCTACGAATACTTGCAAATATTATGTTACCAATCTGTAGCAGAGTTTGAAATCTGTACGGGATTATGCAGGGGTATAAACATTAAGGCAGATAAAGACTTTATTACGTTTATGAGCTATTTATCCGGCTCAATTACCTACGTCAGGTGTTCCGAAAACATCCAACTCATGTATAGGTAGTTGACTTTTAATTTTATTTACAGGGGTAATTCGACTGATAGCATTGCTGTTACTTTTATTAATGCGCCAAATTTACTGCAATTTCGCCCAATGTCATCATTAACGCAGAGGCACGTTTTGCGGTAATAGATCGTACCACATGGTGAGTGAGTTTTGTTCTTTATATAATTAGGTAATGTAAATCTCTGGACAAGTAAATCATTTGGAACAATAAACATAGTCTATCACGTATTCCATAAATATTATTAGAATACATCACATTGTATGCGGTTGTCTTCAGCGGTGACGACGACTACCGTATTCAAACAATACGTATATATGTACCTAGTAACTATGCATACATTATATATTTTCTTATCATGACAAATCGTTATACTCATTGATGGACACGTCATAGGCATGTGATTTAGAAAACGCGGTTAACGTTAATCTTAGAATACTTTTCTTAGAAATTTGAAAGACGTATGAAACAAATTGGTAAGTAATATATTATATTGTTTCTGTCCAATTCTGTTCCAAAACAAAAGAATATAGAAAACAATGGAGCTATTGCGACTGATACTGTGCGAACAAGGCCGCAGAAAACATCCGTATCTAATGGGCAAATAGACAACCAGTTATTTGACATCCAATTTTATAATTAACAGATTCACTTATTCGCATATTTTAGTTAGTTCCGGGTTTTAATGCCAATTAGAGAGTAATAAATGCTACCCCTCCCATTAAATTTCGTATGTGGTAACTGCGGATTTTCTTTATAAATTGAGGTCAAAGGAAAGTTCACACTCTTTATGCAATAACACGATGACTATTAAAATATTATATGCTTATAAAAGTTAATATTCAAGAACTGTCTATTTTGAATTAAGAGAATATACCTTGTATATTTATTTACAGAGTGCGATCCAAACTATATTTCGTTTTCATTAATTAAACAAAACAGGACTTAAGTGAAAGTACAATTTTAATCGACCTTTCGAAGAAATGTTTTAGAGAGTTGCCATGCGAGTTAACCAAAATGTTCAATTGACTATTATATAAGCTGTATGATTTACTTATGGTGTTAAAACATTATAGACCTATAGACATATTAAATATGTACATTATTCTATAAGAATTTTAAAATCCTTTATTTTTGATAACAGGTTTTTATACAGCACGCGGTCCACCAATGCAAGTTATTATCTATCTTTTATTATTAGCTTTTATGTGTTTTTCTTATCCTGTCAGTTTTTTGATCTATATGTATTCTAAAAATTTAAATAGAGATATTTGAGTTGCCATCGTATCAAATACAAGGATTGACATATAAGGAATATTTATATGTTTTTAACTAAATTCAATATTATTCAGCGGTAATTTGGAATGCGCATAGTAAAAGATGCGTTTGATTATGGTTTATACAAATTCATACAGGTCACAAGTTCAAATCGCAGGATAGAATAAAAAAAAGACTAACGTGAAAGGTTTTTCTGATTACCATGTCTAGGATCATATCTAAGAATTTTAATCTTAGTATTGTTTTATTTACCATTACATAAGTATACCAAATTTACAACAAAGGAGTAACCTAATTCTACTATCCTATCCTAGTCCTACTAATCCTATCCTACTATCCTACTATCCTACTTCCTACTAATATTATAAATGTGAAAGTTTGTAAGGATGTGTGTGCGTTTTGCTTTTTCGCGCAAAAACTACTGAACCGATTGCAATGAAATTCGGTACGTAGAAAGCTGGACAACCGGAATAACATATAGGCAATATTTTATCCCAATATTTCTTTGGGATACAGCCTTAGGCGTGTGAAACCGCGGGGCGCAACTAGTAAGTTATAAAAACACGTAATCATTGCAAATTGCAATCAATGATCACGAGTTTCGAGTTATTTCTTTATCTATTTTGATTTACAAAGTTTTGATCAATGAAATTTAAGCAACATTTGTATCAAGAACGATAATTTCGCAATAAGCAATTCAGTACTATCGAACAGGGATTAAGTAATAAGTTCTTAGATCTGACTTTCACTACTCTCGGAAGTCTGCTCCCGTTTTAGAGAAAGCATTCAAACACGACACTTCATGTTTTAGCAGTGGTTTTTCCTTGAACAAATAATTAATAGTTTCAATGTTTGTGTGTTGTTAGTTTTATGATTATAAATGTAAGTAGATATTTACAAGCTACGTTGCAAAACACTGCTCTTTTGATGCTATGCAAAGGGCATATTGCAGGTGACTTGGCTTAAACAAAAAGCATGCCACTGGTCTTCATTGAACTATTACGAATTGCACAAGTACCAATTTGAAACTTTTATTTTTCCTTTTCTCAATATACCTACTTTTTATAATTAAGCGCGATAATACAAATGATATTTCTAAACATAACTGTAATTTGTATTACATTTTCGTATTTATAACTTAATGGAGATATTTCGATACGTTTACGTACACCTTAAGACAACATTGCGAGTAACATCTGTGGTATTGTATTCAAAATGCGTCTGCGGTAGGAAAGAAGGAAGGTTATACAAAATGAAAGCGACTGTACAGTTTGTTGTACTTTGAACCTTGACGAGCAGTTTCTAAAGAGAGCTTATAATAAGACCAAAGCGAGAAGTGAATCGAACGGATGGAAATGTACATTCTTTGACAAAAATAGACTCGTACAGTAACCCCTAGGATTTTAAACAAAATTTAATTTATTGTGTTCTTTGTTAAGCTTGCGCTAAAATATAAATAATAATTGATAAACAATAAGTGAGGAATTTCCAGTCATAAAATTTATAAAACGTTAATGCGTGAAAAGTTCAATTCTTACTCGTGTCTCGGCTGAGTTTGTTTACTAACAAAATCCGAGCTAGAAAATTAATTAATTTCTTCGAGTCAATAAATCTTAATATGACTAACCGCTGTAGGAAATCTAACGTGATTCAACGTTTTGGTACCAACATCATTTAGTCATATGCTGAACTCTAACCGAAATATCCCTTATTCATATGAAAATAATGATCTTCAGTAAAACATGCACTCTATTAGTGTATTTTTAATATAATATGCTCGGGTGAATCATTCGATTAGATGTTAGTTGTGTAATATATGACCAGAATAATGTTTAGCGCGTATTTTTTTACTCGAAACATGTGAATAACTTTTTGTATAATTACATACATACTAGCACAATGTAGCTCGCTGTTCAATTATTTCCCAGGTACTTAACCGATAAAAGATCGATCTTTTGCAAGAATTCTTTCGAAAATCTCCTCGGTTAAAAGTAAATTGTTTATAGTATCAAATGCTCGATTGATAACGGGATAAATGATACTCGTTCGTTGGCCTTCATCGGTTCCGTCATCTGTACGAATGCATTCAGTTGACCCTCCATTTGCTCATATTATGACGATATCTAAGCAATAAATTTGAAAATTTTACCTCATGTTGTATTTCTAATAAATTTCAAAGGTTATTGGCAAAGACATATTTTTAGCCAAAAATCAAATAAATCGACGTATCATCAAAGTTATTATTATAGACGTACTGAAATATTGTATAATTGAGACAAAAACAATGTATGCGTTGACAGACGTAATTAGTGTGTGAGTGTCTGCAAAACTGTTTTAATATGATGATATTGAATGAACCCGAACAAAGTCATATGTATTAAGAGTATAATAAGATACACCATCTGGCGGAAATTGTGATAAGTACCTATCCGTACACAACTAAACAGTTTCCTGAACACTTGGTATTTCCTATACAATTAATATATCACGTATGAAAGAAACATTAGCGTAGGTAAGGCATAACACATTTGAAATGTTTTGTAAATCTCTCAATTTTATTTGTTGGGTTTTTAAAGCGCTATTTTCCTGCTTGTAAAATGTTTCTTGTGTTCCGTTATGGTATTTCTAAATGAGTCTTTCCGTTATAAATAAGTAATGGAGGGAGTATAAATCTTTTTCAAATCTTACGTAACACATTATTTAGGATACAATATGAAACTAGAGTTGGATTTAAATATTTAAATGTAGTTTTGTTGTATCGCATTTTTTATTTTTATAAAAAAACTAGCAGTTCGCCCCGGCTTCGCCCGTGGTACGTATATAGAGTATGTCAAAGTGAAGTTGCAGCTTTCTAATAGTGGAAGAATTTTTACAAACGGTCTAGTAGTTTTCGAGTTTATTAACAAACAAACGATTGGATGATCGAAAATTTACCTACATGATGTTTATGAAACGTTCATACATGCACTTAATATAACAACTATTCTTTCAAATAGGCATTGTTCCTATATTAATTTTCAACCAAGATATAATTACAAACTCCATCTCATTTAACATTCAGCACTGTATATTGTAAATAAACACTTAACAGGTAATTTCATTGTATGCGGAACTCTATTCATTATGCATTTAACGTATTTTCTCGGCTCATTTTACATGCTCTCTTGAATCTTTAATCAGAACGATCAACAGTGCATTCGCCGAGTAACTTCCGGCGCCGGCGCCGATCGGCCGTTCCCATAACAGTAATGAGGCCAGACGAGTAGACTCTAGATACCCTACTATACTATTTAGTACATGGTGTATCTGTGAATACACTCATATGTAATTTATACGACAAACTGTGTAATTTGTCATCGCGAAGGATAGATAAAGACGATGACGGTTAACGGATGAAACAGAGATAATTTATGGTTCCGTCGGTGACACGTTCGCCTCTTAAATAGGAACTAAAGACTCGTATAAAATAATGGTTAATTGAAACGATAGCCATCTGAAGTTAGGGACCATTAATTTATTTTGTGAATTTTAGAGAACGCAATTGATATAATGTAAAGTTTAATATCAGACCCAATAGTTATATGGGCATTTTACACAATGACGGGTTTTTTACGTGTTTGAATATTATTTGAAAGATTATGTCATCGATTACAATAAACGTAACATGGGGAAATCGCATAAAATAATTATCTTCCGTGAAATCCGTATCAATAAAAAGCATGCGTATATTAAAAGTTATTTAATTTAAGGTGTATGGAGTTTTTACAATTACGTAAGAAGCACAACAATACTTAGAATGTTAAGGCCAATTACGTATTTGGTAAATACAAGGATGTTGTAGTAACAGCTGAGTTTGGTTTCATTTTAATTAACACATTCACGTAATAATAAGTTATTGCTGTTACTTGCATAGAATTAAGATTTAGTTTTATCCAATACCTCAGTTAAAACACTTAAAGGTAATTGTTTTTGTAATCAAAAGTGTTTTTGGTCCGCTATGAGTTTTGGCTTTTTAGTTTCGACTGGCTTTTCGACTGACTTTGAACATACACACCAATAATTTACAATGTAAAATTTTATACGGTATTTACTGACAATATTAAATTGACAACATTTAATATTATATACGACCGTGAAATAAAACAACAGTATCTTTATTTTGCTATTGTTTCCACAGAAAATACTTTATTCATATTTTTATTGCTTATTTAAGAGAAAATAAATTTAAAGGAAACACTGAAATGATGTCGTCATATTTAAGGTGGAATAAAAATTTGTCGATTCCAAATTTTGACAAGATACAAAAAATTGTATCGTCTGTATTACATACTATGATATTTATAATAATGTTATTTTAGTGAATTATTTACGTCATTCAATTTCATCGTCATTGTTTTTGATTTTGAAAAACTATAATAAATTATTATATAACATTAGATATAATCAAACATACTACAAAAACAAACAACTATTTTAAACGCTTGGGATTTTCAATATTAACAAAACTTGACTTGGGATTACTAAAGAGACAAATCTTTAATTGACAAGTTTTTATGCTTATTGCACTAGTTTCGGCACAGTAAAAATTTTATTATTTCATTGTAGGTTTTAAGAGAAAACTGCCTATATTATAATGTGTGGATGATTTTAATTTGCTCCATATAATATAACCATTACAATCTATTTCCTTTTGTAATTTATAATGTGTTGAACAATATTGATAATTTTAATTGTTTTGTTATATTATTACCATTTCAAGTTAAAACGAGGATTAAGAGGACGAACGATTAAGAGGATAATAAAGTTTAAACGAATTTAGTTAAATTACTATTTTTGCTACGTATAAATTATAATAGTAAATTTATAACGTTGAAGGTATCGGTCAGTACCTCTTTCGATAGATATTTTTTTGTCTTTATACAGATTTTAACCAGCTATGAGTTTTCACTGTAATGTCCAACTGGAACTTCAAACAATTAATCTACACAAAGTTTCTAAAATACATATAGCTATCTAAACATACATATTCAACTTATTTGATAAACTTTCTCTTCTTACATTTCCGATATATTACGAAAATTTCGAGAAAATTTTGTATAAAAAGCGAACAGACATATAACAATTAGTTAACATCAAGTATGTAGTAACTGTTTAATTCATAACTTATGTTTATAACACAAATGAGTAGTCCGTAGTCGTCAATTCTATTCAAGATTATCGTGTTTCTTTGACGACTGTAAATAATTCCCTTCGTAAAGCGTCTTAATGCATAAGCTGGCTACCGGTGTAATATCTAGAATATTGCACTCGGTTACATAAATATTTCTTTACTACACTCGCATCACGCTCTCTATTGTTTCCTGTAAAAACACACGAGTCGTTGCAACAATAAGGTTTGTTTTTGTTTGAAGGCGCTCGCTGAAGAATCAGTGCATGACATCCTTCGAGTGACAAATGCAAATTATCGCAATATTATGCTTTCGGCGACGGACATTTGTTTGGTAACATTAACTTATCTTGAAATATTAACTAGCGTTGCACGTTTATGTAGCACGATTAAAAATTTAAAACTGAAACTCAATTATTTATATTGCAAGCTAGACATTTAGAGGCGCCTTTGAATTGTCTTAATATACAAAAGTAATAATTTACCACCAGTTCGGAAAGTAGTTTCTACGGAGAAGAGTGTAAATTGCTCTTTAAAAATAATATTGTTTCAACATTTTATATTTCAAAATTACTATCTTGTGGTTCTAAAGCGACAATTTTCCATGGATTGCCATCGTACCTTAATTTAATAATGCTGTAGTAAGTTCTTTAAACTAATGTGATATTATTATATAATCATAAAACTTTTAAATTTAGTACTATAAGGTATTTATACTATCAGGAATTTTATTACTTTACATAGCCGGAAAGTAGGCTTTTCGATTTTATGTCTGTTTCTTGTTTTATAAAAGTGCCTGTCCCTTATTCTCGTGTGTAAGTTAGTTTTACTGTATATAGAATATTAACAAATTAATCTTTAATAGTTTTTAATTGTTAGCCTTCACACAAAACAGTAGGTTTCGTTTCCTTGAAAATATATATTTTTCTGCGATACCTCTAAACTCACGATACAATGTATAACAATAAAATCAAATTGCAACAATTATTTGTACATTTTATTTATTTATAGCATAGTATCATTACGTATCATAATTGCATAACAATATGTGTGTACCGTGATACAAAGTTCTGACGTGGTTAATGAAATTAATATTGCTCTACGGAATACCTAAATGAGTCAACGTGCCTGCGAAAGTAGGAGCAATGGTCTTGTTTACGTAAATTGACTTTTATGACTGGACGTATTGATGTTTTACCGAATGACGAAAACAATAATTCATTTCTCAAATCTTTCTGACGAAATGAAAATTCCCGCTGGTCTCTATCTGTTGTTATGAAAATGTTATGTTTTTTTTTTATTACCAATAAATTATCACTTGATTATAAGTAAATTATATATGAAAACAATACAAGAACGCTTATTTCACCACTTTAATTAATATTTTAGTTGATTTTGCGGATATAAAAATGACGTTACATAGTTCTTAGTTTTGCTATTTTTGTAATTTTTCGATTGAAATGGCTATTATAATGCACATACTTCATAATTGATTGTAACATCAATTCTATGTCATGGTAACTACCATAAGAAATAAATCGAAGAATTTTATTTGGACTTTTTAACAAATTTAATAACAGGATATCTATAATCGTCATAATATCTCCATATAAAACCTCTCGATTTATTTAGACTATAATTTTTAGAATTTGTAACCCATAAATTACTTTAAACTTAATATACGAAACATTAAATTTGAAATAAAAGTGCCATATAACCTATCCTATTCCAATATAATCAAGGATATCGAATGTTGCTTGTGAATTGTGATACTACAAATTGAGAACAGCTGCTTGGAAATTAGAATAAATAATAAAGCGGTCGCAATACAACACAGCGCTTGCACAGCTTCTGCGTTTTAGTACATTGGAGCGGTAAAGCACTTAAAACGCTATATTTGTACGTCAAGTGTGCCAAGGCGACGCTACGTCATCCCGAGATTGTGGTGCATTTCTTGTGCAATGTACACAACACCCGCTCACATAGTAACACTTGAACTATCAATCAAAATGCATGCGTGTCAATCAATCGCTATGACATCATAGATAGTTAAATGTACTTAATTTCTATTTCGTTATATATCGTTATCGCATATAATTGTTATGTAAACAAATCATTGTGGTGATCATTTTTGAAGCTACTGCATCAATCGTAAATGATTCATAATTTTATTTAAATTTGTGCAAGGGCCGTCCGTTTTTATTTATTTTTTAACGTGAGAAAATTTGTCATGTCAAAAACTTCACGTGTGGCCTACTTCGGCAATGGGTTAGGAGCGCACACGGTACCTTCGCGCGGTTGCTGTCACAGCCCCACATGCTGCAACTTCACCTAATGCTAAAACAAACCGTAGCCACAATAATTTGTCGTTCAATCGCGTTGCCTGTTTCAATTTAGTACTACTCTTGAATACTACGAGGATTGTATTGAAAAGGGTATACCTTGTCCCATAACTGATATGAAGGAGATTGTATTTCCTTGTTTTTATTTCGAATGATAGATGTGTTAGATTGTATTTGAATTTGCAGATATGGTTAAAATGGATTATCGGGTGTGATTTGCGCTTAAATTTATGATAGATCAATAGGCCGATGATAAGAAAAGTAGATTGATTGCAAACCTTATCAGATAAATATTTTGTTATATGGAACATTTTGCCAACTGCGCAGAAACGTTTCATTTTGCTTTTTTTTAATACGCCACACTAGTCATCACCACTTCTAATGATAAAAAAAGTAATCATTTTCGAGTAATTGGGCCTATCTAAATTTACTATTCTAAAGATATTATGTTGTTAATGCGCAATAAGATGAACGTTATCACATAAGCATTTAAAAAATTAGTTAATACAAATTTAACCAAATAAAACTGCACATTATTAACAAAGGATTACAACATACAAGCCATTAAGTCTCCATTTACTAAATGGTGTTGAACTGAAACCACTACTAATTTGTTATTAACTAAGTAAATAATGGAGTAATTTATGAATCCCACACCTACGCACTTTGGTGACAAGACAATTTGGTTTTGGTGTGGTTTGGAATGGTTTTCCTTCATTATTTACTATTATCCTTATTACAATGAGTTAAAACAATCCAGCACAATATTATATCGAAATAATGATGGTATTAATAGTAGTATTGATTGAAAATAAATAAAAAATAAAGCTTTGCATAATCAAATAATTACGCACATACTGGCATTGTTTGATGATATAGAAAATATGAACCAACTGATTACCATTACTTATTAAAATTTGAATCTATTATATATTATTAAATCAGTGACTGCGTTTATTCATGCAATTTTAACTTATTACATGCATAAAGTAATTAATTATTACAGCAAACAAGTATTTCAGAGCCATTTCATCTTGTCATTGACCTTTTCGACAACAGATAGACCGACATATAAAATAATAACAAATACAATTGCGTCACAATCATAATGCAATAATTGTTTCTTGCTTTGATAATTTTCTCACTTTATAAATAAATGCTGCCTTAAGACTGGCTTCCGTAGTCATATTTAATATCATTTTACATTTAAGCAATTTTTATTCTTTTTTACATTTAAACAATTTTAAATTAAGTTTAAAACTATTGTAATTCAGAGTTTCGGGTTTTGGGTATTATTTGAAAACACATATATATGAACTGATTGCGTGTGATGAAATATTTGACTATTGTTACATACAGCCTTACAAAATCATATCGCTGTGTGTTAATGCACACATTGGAATATACGTGAATATCAACTGTAGCCATGTATAATTACATTGAAACACTATACAGTAACGACTGCACGCGGTCGCCGGGTGATTCGCCTCGGCACGTGATGGCCGTGCTGCCATAGATTAGGTAATGTAGCCACGACACCACTTATTCAACCTCGCTTTTATGGAACGTTCTAACATCTTATGTCAATTGTCATCAATAATTACGGGGAAGATAAAGGGTTTTCAATCGGCGGTTACGCTGCCATATCTTACGCGGAACATTTTATGCGGCGCAAGCACGAATTATTCGGTGGTTTATAATTGTAATAAAACTAAGAATTTTAACAAACGCAAATGTTTCTTTTCAAACAAGGAGGAGGTTATCATTTCGACTGTATATCGTTTTTTTGTGTTTGTTACTCATAACTTTTTGCTGGTTGAACTGATTTTTATGATACTTATTATACGAAAGCTGGTACCTGCACTGTGGTCCCGTTAACATTTAGACTAGTTCTGACAATTTGAAGGCGGTTCGTTTTAAAACAATTATGTTGAAGTTAATTTAAGATGATAATACCAATACTTTTTATAACAAAGAAAGAGAGTACTAACTGTAACCGCAAAGGTTCATCAACAAAGATGCTGCATTGCTACAGGAGGAAATATCGAATGCTGTTGTGATTACAATGTGACATGTTTTGTAATTGCGAGCTGTCTCACTGAGGCCGGAAATTGAAACCTTTAAAAGTCATACACGTTGTGTATTCGAATCATTTACGCGCATTGTATCGGTGAAGGTTTACATACTTTTGTGAAACTTTTACACACTAAAAGTATTTTTTGTTTTGTAATTGCTCTGACGGTATTATGGCGGTATGTAAGTAGGTACGAGTGCACTATCGTTCTCTGATATTGTACGCAGGTTCAATACAAACTATTATGATGGTCTATAGTGTTATCTGTACAAATTATTATTACTGATACAGTCAAGAATATCAAATAGTTATCTTAGTACTAACCTATACAATAAAATCAATTGATATAAGCCCATCTTACATCGATAAGCATTACAATATTCAATCTACCTATTCGTAAGTATTTCACTTATATAATAAATTCAAATATAAAACATCAGCTTCTTATCGTATCATACTAGACTGCCTTAAAATTCAGAAATATAGAAATAAAAATATATCGCAAGCGTCTCCTTAAACAAACATAATTACGCTTTAGATGAAGCCTCGTAATACAATATAAACATAAATTAGATTTTATTGTATCTAACAGTGGTAATAAAGCTAATAAGGATGACTTTAAGTATTTTCCTACACACAGTAACCCCGTGATTGTCACAATGAATAATCACACGAAGCCCCTTAACTTATCTGCCATGAGTCGAAAAATACAGAAAAGATTTACCACAGATAAGCCAAATTGTGTTATTTTGTTTTATTAAATTAAAATACATTAAACGGTAGTCCATCTTTATAACTGTACAATTTTGAAGAAGTACCTACCTTAGCTTTCAAGATAATTATAAAATCTTCGATTAATAGTTCGTAAATCTAAACGCAAAGTTAAATATTTTCTGCTAATTGGTTCTATTTAAATATATTCATATTCACAGACTAAATTAAATAGATTCATATATACCACTTCATTTTTTCTTCACTCAAAATACAAAGATTAATTACTTATTGGAAAGGTGCGTGAAGCTTTCGAACAATCAAATGTTAATTATTTACCTACATACGAAAACATAGACTTTTGATGGCCTTTTACCATCGTTGGCCTTTTAATTATAGTCTTGTTTGAATAAATATTAAAACACCTGTATTAACTTACGTTTCACGTTTATTTGAAGATCTGTCGTTACTCCTTACATTGCATTGTATTAATGTTAGTGTAGACAAAATTCCACGATAAGTAGGTACCTATATATTATAATTATTTAGGTATTTGCATGTAAATTACACATTATAAAACTCATTATAGACAGCAATATATTTTAAACGTGGAATGTTCGAGAATATACTACAACCAAGATACACGAAACGAAAATATTAATTGAATGAAAAAAAAAAGTTAATGAATAAATATGCGTCAAAGACCGTTGGTTTCTATAAAAAAATCCCAAGGTCGGTAGAATCTTGACCTCAAGAACGCCACACAAATGTTACGCGAATGCCTTATCTATTTTACTCTATAAATATTAATATATACAAGGAAAACTCCCCGTCTTCACACAGGTTTTGCGACTGTTAGTTACTATAAAATCGAAAATAGAAACTAACCTCAAAAAGCAAAAGCTGCGTCCGATTTTACGCAGTAGTTTTTTCCAGGTGCGTGTGCAAAAAAAGACAGGGAAAGCAAACATAAACTCATAAACATGAGTGCTGAAATATATATTGGAAACTATAAGAAAGAATTAGGCATCTGAAATATATAAAGAAAACAAATAAGACTTTACACGAAGATTGATGAGCAATAAATTAATTGGTACAGAAAGACGAATAATCTATCTAGATAACATTTGATATACCGTTCTTCCATGTATTTCAACGCTTTTGCTTATTGTTTAATTTTTCTTATTTCATTAATTCCATTTTATTTGAATTCTTTATTAAAAAGCAATAAGTAATTCACATAGTGGAACGATATCTACAATAATCTACACTATGTACACTAATATTATAAAGAGGAAGAATTTTTATTTTTGTTTGTTTGTTTGTTTGTTCGTAATGGATAAACTCAAAAAATCTTTCACCATTAGAAAGCTGCAATTTCGCTGAGTGATATAGGCTTTATATGTACCACAGACGAAGCCGGGGCGAACTGCTAGTAGGTACACATTTTCGATAAGTGTGGTAATTGTTGATCCAAGGTTTAGATTAAAGTAACTGCATTAAATATAATAAAAATCGTAAACAATTATGATAAGCTTTCATTACTCATGCAATATTTACGACGGCGCGTCTGAGACAACACGCCGTTTACTATTTGGCTCAGAATTAGAGGATATGGTTGAAACCACGCCAAATGCACATTTTGCAAAACGTAATAATAACCCAGACAGACGCTATACGTCCCGTACATATTATATCCACCTGAAAGTCTTCTTAGTTAGCCTCACACAATATTAAAAACATATAAAGACATAAGAAAGCAAATAATGCTAACTACAATTCAGTATATTATTCAGTTACCTTTAAAAGCGTATATAATATAATGAATTTTTGTGATTGATATAAATAATGTAAAGTTGAAGAATTTGTTTGTTTGAACACGCTTATCTCCAAAACTACTGGTTCGAATTGAAAAATTATTTTTTTGTGAATAGTTCGTGGAAGGCTGTTTGGCTATAAAATAGAACGATGACGAGACATACGTGAAAACACGAAGCACAGCTAGTTAAAAAATAAATGATGAAACTAAAATAGATCCATTCATCATTATTGATCAAAGACGAATCGAATCATAAATTATTTTTATTGTGTAATATTATAGACGTTATATCAAAACGTATAACTCAATGACGTCAGTAAAGTCTACGCTGAAATGGGCCCCATTTTCATAATGAGCTCACCTCAAATTTGAAAATGGAAAAGCAAACAAACCGTCAATTTATTTTAACGAATTTAAACTTTATTCCAATGTTCAACAAAAAATTATCGGACGAAAACGTGTCCTTGCAAATGATATCTTGATAGACGTTTGTAATCGTGAAAAGTCAGGTTTATTTAGATGTTATCGGTAATGTAAAAGGAATAGTATATAGGTCAAATTATTTGTTACAGGGTTATTATGGAAGGTAACTGAATACGAAACCCGCGTTCCAATTTTTTGTTCTAAGAACGTGAAAAATATTATATTTTTCATTCGTAACTATCGTCAGTGACGTTCTTTGTGTGTGGTCGCAAACATATATTACAAAATCTGTCAAATTATTGCGGAGAGCAGCCAACATTACGATTATTTTTCTGGAACATTCATTTACACGTTATACAACCATTCAGTGGGTTACCAATATCGATTTAAAACATCTTTTTACCAACAATGTTTTTAAGCGACGTGATACATAAGATATATTTTACAAAGCTAATTTTATTAACACAAAAATTATTTAAAGACTATTTAAAGACACTTTTATGATATATTATCAAAATATTACTAGAAATATTAATCTTACAAACGGCATAAACATACATGTTTAAAAATATCTTTATCACACTTATTTTTGTTCACGGTTACTATTTGTCACTATAGCAACACGCTTTAAATTCGCAATTTTTATTAATTTGCTTCGCTTGAGAAACTGTTGCTTTGGTTATATGAAGAATAAATCTAATATATAAAATTCTCGTGTCACAGTTTTCGTTGCCATACTCCTCCGAAACGGTTTGACCGATTTTGATGAAATTTTTTGTGGTTATCCGGTATCTATGAGAATCGGCCAACATCTATTTTTCATACCCCTAAATGATAAGAGTAAGGCAGAACAGCGTTTGCCGGGTGCAGCTAGTAGATATTTATATATCTCCAAGACTGAGAATATCATAACAATAGTTCTTAATAAAGATAGTGGATAGTTATAAGTTCCACGCTTTCTTGTTCGTAATAAAGAAAGACATTATAATTTAGAAGAAAAAACTAGTAAGGATAGCGGCGTATAGTATTATGTTGTTTGTGGCTCTGCAATTCAATTCTATAGTTTGCTGTTAGTATAGTAGTAATTCTCGTAAGGTCAACCATTATTATAAAGCCATCGTGTGAAAACATTAGACTACCAATATGATGAACATGATAATAGTTCGTTATAGCTTAAATTAATAAATAAAGTTAATTTACCATTAATGTGTAATAAGCCAATTTAAAAGCTTGTTGTATTTAAATACAAGACATTAGGCGGTACTTTCCCTTTTCCAAAACATATTTTCTGTTTTCCTTCTGAAGTAAGATTTTCCGGTATAAACTGTTTCCTATTTTCTACTTATTGACGGTAGATATTACGAGTTTCCTCATAGATTTTTATAACATAAGAGACTACTATGTTTGCATTATTTTTTAAAAAGAATATGTATCAAAGCAATTTAACAACCTAATGTAAAAAATGAAATTATTTAAAAAAATATTGTCGTGTAACGCCATTTTATGTTTATTTCCGCATCTATTCCATTCAGTGTACTTTTTACTGCACATATTATTACGTAGATAATAAAACAGTAAGTACTAAATGTTCTTGCTGTAAACTATAAGAGTCAGATAATATACTCATTGACATTTGTGATTGTAAAAAATATCGCTATAAATGCACAAAGGCCATTGTATAATAGAATATTATAGAATTAAATCTGTTATAAATTTTCTGCACAGTTTCTTGTTTACGGAAGCTTAATAGGGAAGAGCGAACAGTTTATCAATTTATACACAGATTTTACAGCATAGATCCTTAACCAACCAGCAAATATCTATAGTCAGTTTACCCTTTTAACGTCAAACTACGTGAATATATATATCTCAAGTTCGTTTAATATATATGTGTACAAATTTAGATATTGGCAACGTTTCTGATTAGATCTAGAATAATCGATCAGCAGGTTGTAATTTATTTTTAGATTACGGAAACGAATTCATTCGCATTACAAGTTATTTTTAATTCACTAGCTATTTGCAATTTGGTAAGGTGTTTGAGCATTTAAAAGCAATTTTTAAATAACATGTTTCATTGTCAATTATCAAATTGTTTATTCATTTAGAGATTTCGGACTGTTGACATATTTACCAAAACGTCTTGAAGCACCAGGAAGACGTCGCTTCCTGATACATAAATAATAAAATTAATATTCCACAACGTTTAATACGACGCCATCTTAACCCAAACTGAAACGAAAAGCTCACAATTTAGAATTTTTATATTTAGTAGAGATATTTAACATTCGAATATTTAAATACGAAAATTTGATGAATTATATCCTCATTCTTCAGATGACAAGTCATGTTCCCAAACACAGCGTAAATCAGTATTCGAAACACGAGCGTATTTTAACATGGACTTTGTATTATCTTTCATTTTTGCTTTATTTTTCACCATAATCCAAACTTGTTTGTAGATATAAGAATATTAAGCAACAACAAACAACATAATACTACGCAAACAACAAAATTTTTTCGACAGTTACCGAAAAAAAGTTAAATATAGGTATGTACATGCTTCCACTTCGTAACTAATAAGTGATGTACATATTTTGTACGCTCTTCAGACTGCACGTCTGCTTTCGAATATTTACTCTACGTTTTTACGACCAACTTATACTGATTTATTCATATTTACATTGATATGATTAATAGATGTATTACATTGAATTTGATCGTTCAATTGATTGCTGCTATTTTTGTCCCTAGTGAGTTTAAATTCATTTATATATATGTAATATATACGACTAAAACTACACAAGTATGCAACACATTTTGTAATGAATTGATATAAATAGGATAATTCTTAATGTAATTAGAATCTTGATAGGATCTTGCCTATTTAATTAATTTAAATTAGATTAAAGAATGATTAAAAAATGATAAAACATGATTGCTACTTTTCAAAACGAGGAGGTTCGAGCTTTACTAATAAAATATCTGCAAATACCCATGACAAAAGTTGTCCCGTGTTGTTAAGCATTAATAATAATTTATACACACGGTGTTTTGAAGCTTTACAAGCAGTTTTGAAACGTAAATTTTTCCTGTTTGCTAACTTGTGTGTTCGTATGTTTCGTCCTCTGGGTTCGTTGACTTGAAATTAAAACGGTCCTCTGGTTAAATCTGTCGTTGCGTCTGACGCAGTTGGATCGCGCGTCTCGGCCATGTCTAAATTCACATTACGTAGGATATTTATTTTATTAATCAAAGCTTTTGTCTCTTATTACTTTGATGTTTCCTTTCAATTTATTCAGCCTTTTTATTAGCTATATATCAATTTAATTGCAATGACCTTCATCGTTTCGTGTATATCTTGCTATTTAAATGACTGGCTCAGTTTTTTAGCTAGTTTATATTTAGTTATAAGTATATAATGATCTACTACATAGTGGCTATATCTATACATTTCATAACTGATGTCAGTTTCGGTAAATATTTTGCCAAATTACTGCACTTTATAGTTCAACATTTGGCGCCAGCTTTGTGTTATTTCTAAAGCACTTTAAAATCAATAGTCATAAATATCTGAAGTGCGGATAATGTGATATAATAATTAGTTATAACCCGAGGCGTCCATTAGATGCGGTTACCAAACGAGACCCAAATGTCAGGTTTGACGTCATACAAACTGTAACGTTCATCTAAATATATTTTGTAACACGAGGGCTAACTGAGCTACGTAAAGGGTGACCTTTCGTATCTTTTATAACCTCGCTACTGTAATAGAACATTAATTGAGACGTAATTAAAAATAGTTATAGGGGTTGTGGCCAGCGTTTGTGTCTATTAAAATAGCTAAATAAGAGGGAGTATAATGGTGTTTATATAAGCAAAACATTTAGATCAGGTTTTTGCTATTTGATGTCAAAGTGTTAAAAGAATGAATCCCTGATTCGAAATCATTTTGGAATAACTAAATTGAAGGAAACCAAATAAAAATTATGGCTGTTACTCAAAATTAAACATTAAAATCAATAAACTAGAATGTACTTACAGACGCACAAAATGGATTTAACGTTGGCAACACTGTTAGCCATAAGTCTCTATTGACGTCACTATTAAACTGGGGCGGGCCCTTACGCACGTGTGACCTATTAAACTTTATATTCGAATTTCACCGTAGACAGATTGATGCTTATGCTGGAACCTGATAGAAATTATCTCCACTGCCACATCGGAAATGCGGGTTTCGATCATAAGTAGATAACATTAAGGTACAGTAGATTTTGTTTGAAAATACACGTGTGCGCTATTTGTCTGTTTGTGTGAGTTCCTTTCGATGATGAAATTAACTATACGAACATCCGCAATTAGGTTCTAGATAAACTAAAATTTGTTATTGTTTCAAAGTCCCTTTACCTTTATATAAGGAGTAGTAAATATTTAAGTATTGCAGAGACAGATTGGCACTTTAAAAAGCTCTCAGTAGATTTGGTTAAGATTATTGCGAGTGTGCGCAAATAGGGTAAATGTTTTAATAATTTTATTGGCGAATACTTGTCTTTACTTAACAGGGGTTAAAATATAATAAATTTTACTTATATTTTACAAACAACATAATACATAATATAATTTGTGGTAGTGACTGACGTATTGTTTATGAAAACATTTCAGTTAATTATAAGCATTTTAACAGAATCTCGTTGAGACTCTATTACACACATATGTTCCTGGATTCATATTTTTAAAACATTCAATTAAAAATATACGATTCCGAGAAAAACAAAGCAGGTAGAAGTTTTTCTTCAAATGTTTAATAATAAAGAATGTTTGTGGAAAGGCTCATTGACTTTTCTGATCAGAATTTTTAAAATTTTAATTACAACATATGCATTAGGTATAAAGGAATATGAAACAAATTCTTCAAGATTTTAAATTCTATTGTTATCTTGATATTTCACCTACATCGTAGTTAACTACACTACTGCTATCAAACAATAACAAAATTGACGAAAGGTTTAGAACTGAGAAATCCATGTTGTTACTGTTTCATGTCCACTGTGTAAACACAAAGCTGCGGAAAGACGATAGAAGGCATCTTCAAAAACTACCGTTTGCGTATATTGGACGTATGCCACGGCTTGGATTGATGGCTTCAACACAGAATAGATAACTGGTTTGTTAATTGAATTCAACACCTCCGCAAGTTTATAAAGAGTTTAATTTTCGTTGCATTTGGATTTTACAGAGTTTAACAGTTTGTAGGAATTGAGACATTTATTAGCAACAGAATCAAATGCGATTCCCAGTAGTCGTTAACTTTATCTGAACACGGGGTTTAGTTCGATATTTAGAATTGAATTATTAAAATGTTTTTTTAGAATCAAAATAGACACAGATTCGTTGTGTACAAACTGAACTTTTGTACCTAAGGACAGATGGAAAGGACGACATAAAGAAATGTTTATTAACTGTATACTGACTATTATATCAGTACATTTCTTCATCAGCCAATCAAACTTCAAGGTTCGGACAACCCTGGCGTTTATACTTTTAAATAAATGATAAATATCGGTTCAGATACTCACACTTTTAAAGACAACCTTCGTAATATAGGCTATGGTCGATAATGTCCTGGTATAAAAATATCCCAAATAATAATATTATGATTTTATATAGCATTCAAAAGTTTTGAAACAGTATTATCGACGTGTACTTTATATTTCCGTCCTCCTTTAGGTCACGGCCAAACTTATATAGATACATTTAACGTTCTCATGAATATTTTATTGATGAAATAGAACGGCCTGTGGCTATAGTTACCCAGCGTGGTATTTATACGGATCGATTCACACATATATTGTGACACCTAGATATATCTAGGCCACTAGTTTACTTACAGAATTAAATACAAATATAGTAGGTACAACTGAACACGGATCAAAAAAGGAGATATTACTTTTTTATTATTTACTTACTAATATCATAAATGTGAAATAACTCTGTCAGTCTGTCTCCACCTCAATCATTTAACCGATTTGAATGAAT
Organism: Zerene cesonia; assembly: GCF_012273895.1. NCBI lineage: Eukaryota > Metazoa > Arthropoda > Insecta > Lepidoptera > Pieridae > Zerene > Zerene cesonia. The sequence goes on from NC_052107.1 coordinate 5,828,981, forward strand.
TTGGGTACAGATATACTTAGTTGGAGATCTTAGAAAGGACAAATCATATTTTTTATTTTCCATGAAAATCGTCCACGTGACTCCTTTCAGCGCTTTTATCTTTTCTTTTTTTTATTTCTCATAGCTTCGGTTATCGCCATACCATGCCTAGTTGAAAAACAAACATTTTATAAAATTAAATCTTTTTAGAAACTCAAATTAATACATAAATTGTCAGCTGCCTGAGTCGTTTCTTGACCTGATGGAAGGAAGTCCAGACCTGAAGAAATAAATATTTAGCGTTCAAAGTACGCAAATTGCAAAAATATTTTCTTTTCGCCGCTCCTTCAGAAATATCATATAATAAGACGTTAGTACATATCTAATAAATTAAATAGGTATAAAAAATAGCTTTAATTTTCCAAACTCCATTATTTAGCGGGGAAAATTAATGTACACCGTAACTTCATTACCATTTACATATTATGAAATCTTAAAAAATATTACGAATACTACAAATAAAATAATATATCGTTATCAGCTACGTAGACCAAATGTAGAATGAAACTCTAAATACAACAAATACTATATGTGTTTCTATAATGATAAGACGATAAAGAAAACTAGTTGTAGGAACTACTTCAGCGTTAATACTAAATGTAAGGAATAATGCTTATAAGGGCTTGTCATTCTATTATCTTAATAGTTTCTATTTTTAGTGAGAGGCTATTATGATATCTTTATATAGTTAATCTCTGTGCTTTAAACATAAAATACAGTTACTAACAAAACGTGAGTTTGCTTTTAAAATCATTTGACTGAAAATGGCCTTGAAGAATTAGAATCTAACATTGCTTTGTATTACGAAATAGTCGTATTTTATTACCTGTTTAGGTTTTAAATTTCAAGTCAAGTGCGAGTAGAACTCGCAAAAAAAGGGTTTTGTATAAATAAGCTTCAGAGCGATTGCCGATAAAAATTGGTCACCTATCCACTCATCAACTTAAAAAAATAAAACTTAACTCAATTACCTAACTACCTTGGTTCATGAGATACAAAAAATAATAATAAAATCAAACACAAGAAAATATCATGAGATACAGCTTGTTGACTGATGGAACAGAAAGGTAAACAGAGCCTTAGAAATAGAGTCCCGTTTTGCCCTTTGAGTACAGAACTACAAAAAATTTATGCATAGCTGTAAGGTATACTTTGTATTAGCCGCAGATTTAAGCAAAATTCAACCTAGTTTTTTATTTACGCCACAGTACAACGATCCAGAACTCCAGAAGTCTATATTTTTATTCCAACTTCAGTGACGAGTACCTCTCGGTTCATTGCTTTGACGGTGACCTTGTTAAAAGGTTGCCAAACTCTTAAATGTAAACAATTGAAAATAATTCTTATAGTTGTAAGAAGTAACAATGAAAAGACAAAAGATATCCTTGGTGGATCAACGTACGCGTACGGATCATCCTGCGGAGGCACTCTCTTATAAATTTATTTTGACTTCTTTTAAGGGAATGGCAATTAAATGTTAAAAAAATATGCAAAAAAAAGTGAACTCCCGTGTCCCCTAGTGGGATATGGGGCAGATGATGTACATCTGTTTCACTGATCGATTTTCTTTACGAACAAGTAGGTGATCAGCCTTCTGTGTCCTGCCAGACCGAGAAATTTTTTTTTTTGTGCGCCCCCACCGGGAATGAACCCAGGACCCCTCGGTTCTACGCTGACGCGTTAACCACTGTACCAAGGAGGCGGAGAGTAAAAAAATATGCAACAACATTCTATTTATTAGTCAATAATATGTACTACGAGAACAGCATGACTTCGTTTGAAACTTGTGGTGACGTTTGAAACACAAATGGTGTCATTGAGTATGTACCTAACATAGATACAAACTTTCATTTACACTGATAATTTTGTAAAACGTAATGTCCAAAGCAAGCACTCAGCAGTCAAGACAAAGTATACTTACATGCTGTGAGTATACGTCGTAGAACTACTAATTAACTAAAAATCATAAATAAACAACGACTAGTTTCCATTTCCTAATATAAATCATTGATCACATTCATTATATCAATTGTTTTAGTAACATGGAATATAATGAGAATATAAATAAAACTCAGTTATAATGGCTAAGATATAGATAGCCGTGCCACTGTATTTGCTTGAATCAAATTGTATGCCAGTAATCATTTTATATTTCCGTCCCTGACCGACTGACAGTACAATAAAACTGGATGTTTCGATGTGGTACATATTTAGCCCGTGGCCCGTGGTAAATATTTAGCTAATAGCACCATAGGATCTCGTTCAAATCAATCGGTGAAAGAATTGTTGAAATCGTTCCAGTAGTTCTTGAGATTAGCTTCTACAACTATAACTATACTATAAACTCAAAAATTCACAGACTTAACTCGCTCTCTTTAAAATAGTAGTATAGATGTATGCAGTATATATCAAGTGAACACAGGTGATTAAACATACTCGGCCTTCGGTTTAATAATTTCAACTTGTTTGAATTGGTGTTTGAACAAATTTTACACTTCATTATTATATAATATGAATTCTTTTTACATCTCGGACTCTTCCAGCCAGCGAAGTCGATTATGTCGTATGTTAGTGGAAAATAAACTGATGATATTTCCGTAGCTAATTAATTACGTAACACGCGCTTCTGGGTACAGTAATTCTTACTACATAGCGTACATACTTCAAAGATAAATAAATAGAATTGTGTAACCATTATGACTCATAGAAACTGACGGTGTTACTGGATCTAGTTGCAACCTTGTTCGTCTTTCGATTCTGCGTCACAAATTGTGTGTGATGCCTCCATTTAAAACGATATAAAGTGTGTTTTGTGTTGTAAACAATAACAAATATATCGTTGTATAATACTTACATGTATGTTATAGAATAGTTTGTTTACGGCAATGCGTTTTACATCACAATCACACGACTCGCAATGTGACGTCACTGTTAGTTTTTATTGCGCCATTAATATCTGCGCAAAACGCGCAAATTATATTTGTAATACTACATGATCACCGCTTGTCTTCTTCCCGTTTGGAATGGGTGATTAGCCTTGGTACGCAGCTACGTAATATCTTATGTCAAGGTTTAATTAATAGCTAAATTGCTTATAAACCTACAGCTGTTGCCTGATGCATTTTAATCTGTAAAACTCTTTTGTCTTTAGTTAATCATTCTATTTTAGTTACATAATGATGCGCATTATTATGTCTCATATGAGACTGAGAGATTAAGCATTTGCTAAATTGCCTTTTATTAATAATATCGAATGAGTAATTTTCAGACTTCTAAAGTAAAGTAAATGAATCAAGACAATGGAGAAAAATTAAGAATAGTTGTTATCGGAGGAAGGTTTAGTTTGTGTGTACTTTTCCAGCAACAATAATGATTTCCCTAAACACAATAGAAATAAACAGAACGAATTGGTATTTGTGTAAGGTCTCCGTCTGATTGATTAAGGTTATTGGGTAAAAATTACATAAACGATTTCTCATTTTTGGCTTCTTTGCTCGCTAATTAATAATAATAACGAAATATTAATGTTCTTGGAAGGTTAATCTAAATTTTAAATTATCGATTGATTGTAAGCAGCGGATTTGCACTTTTGTTTTTGCTTATTTCTGCAGAAAGTTTTACTACGGCGAATCCGACATTCCGAAGTAATTGCAATAAATTTTCTGTTAACTACTATATATGTAAACATTTTCAATCGTAATTTAAGCTGAAAGTGCGCACGGCCTGAATTGCCTATACATTTCAATTTGCATAAAATATAGACCAACGATGTTATTTTTTAGATAATGTAATTTAAATAATTTTATGTATTATGTTTAATAAGTGAACAGAATACCATTTAACAATGATGATGAAAATAATGAAAATAACGATAGGAATCATTTATTAGGATTTTATCAATTTAAAAAAAAATCCATCATTTTACACAACATCAGAAATAATTGTTTTTGGCCGCTCAAATCGTAAATAATCTAATTAAAATTTCATTGTTTTTCCAACTTCTGTCTGAATTCTGGATAACGTCAAAACAAACTGCGTCGTTGTAAAAATAAAAATAGCGGCTGAAAACAAAACAATTTGCTCTTTCCCGGAATTAATTACAAGCAATTGGTGCAAACTTTATAAGTGTTAATTGCGCATTATGTCTATATGCCAGGACGATTCGTTTTTTAGCACTGGACTACGCATTTGTATCCTTTAATTAAGACACTAATTAACGGTTTAACCATGTATAAAGCGAGACCTCGCTAGTAGTGTTTGTATTTTAAAAGGAAAATATTTATCGACACATTCGTCTATATAAACTAATAGTATAAGTATATTCTATTTGTCGTTTGAAATATAATATAATATATGGCCTCATGGCTTATTATTAGCTAGAAATGTGCCTTCACCTCAATACTTACAGGTACTCAATATTACCCTGTTAATTGATATAGACTGCCGGCTCTACTCTGAAGAAACTGCTTTCCAAGCCGATGGTAATTGTTAAAACTGTTTTATGACGATTCAAAAGTGCTTGTATAAGTAATATCCTTATAAATGTTTGAGTTTTGAGACGCAGGAAATCTGATTTTAACTTAAAATAAATCAACACGACAAAATAAATAAATATCGTATATAAATACATGGTTACACCGTCACGTGATACTAAGCATAACACCTTTAAGGGAGATCCGATACGCGCCTTCTTGTTAGTTGTTACATATATTAGATAGCCTTTATTGCATTAAAACCATATAACAGTCACTACCTTTAATGTATTTTAAAATGGAGCAAAAGAATGAACCCATTTTTACGTGCACGTAAATTGTAATTTAAAACCGCTACGTACCTAAGTTCATAGGGTTTATTTCTGATTGCTAATGCTATGTTAAATTGGAGTAGAAAATCTAATAATATTCATATTCATGGGGTGATATAAAGAATAATAAATATTAAAGAATTGTTGACCAATATATACAAATTATTTTTTAAGGATAATCGAAATTCAATTTCAGAATATGATTTCTAATAAATCGGTTCATATATCTTAACATAACTTTCAATAAATATCTTTAAATGATCTTTGTTTAGCATTTTTAATGTTTTTATCTTCAAAGTTTATGTTCAAAATAATTAAAGTATTGTGATATCTTCTCTCCTATACAAATAAATAATATCCGCCTTCCACCCTAAACCACATCAACCTTTTTTACTACATAACTAGATCACATTGTGGCCTATTCCGCAATGAGGTGATGATTAATATAATTTAATAAGTACTTTAATGAATAACCACGTTTTGATGAAAAACCGCCGTATGATTTTTTATGTAAAATTATATTAGACAAATAAATGTTTAATGATAACTTACCAACGTGTGAAAGGCCGGTGAGATCTGATTCTGAAAAAAACAAAAACTTCATGAATAAAAATGCATATGATGTTGCGTGCCCGGAATTAAAATAGCGTTATTTATGAGATATGGATGTATGTATGCATAATTTTATTATTTAACTTCCAATGACATGCATTTTATGATATTATACTGCTTCAAAATAACAATGACCGCTAACTATTATTTGTCAGATGTCTTGTATATCATATGATATATAAATTGTTTTACTGATGTTCATTAATGTAATATACGTAGCTTAGATTTTAGAATTAATAGCAACAATAAAATTGTTTAATTATTTTGAAGTGAAACTTCTTTAGAATCGTTGTGATTTCAAACCTGATGCAACGGAAAAAACGACAGGTAAGAGACCAAATACAAAAATGTGTAGAATGAATCCGGCACAGAATGAGACAGAAATATACATATGTACTATTTTATATTTTATATAAGTTCATCTCATTCTTTTGTCGATTTACTGAAGTTTCACTTCTATCGTGTGTGAATCGCATACACACCTTTTTTTTTATTCTATATACATTTTTCATAAACCTTTTCATGGGCAGTAGTGATCGCTCGATAATGGACGCACTACTTGTTCGTTTGTCCGCTTTCTTTTATAAAAAAAAAAAATACTCCATGGATAAACTATGTTAAAAATAAACATTGTTTATACACTCTTTGTATTCGTATCGTATTGCTATATTTCACGAAAACGGAAGTGACGCTATAGAATCTCATTATCAGTGCGGAACTATCGTTGCAAGGTAGAAACTTTATTCTACGTGCACTTTGTTGCTGTTTTCCTTATTTGATATCGTATGCTTCTTATAATTATTGCTAGGCTCTTCACACATTATGTACTAAGTTATATATAGTTAAAATGTCTGAACTATTACGGTATTCTCTGATGATTTTATCCTTTATACAGTAGAGTATATCTATTATACTGTATTTAGTTGTATACGTATTTAAGACTAGCCTAAATTTAAAATATTTAAAAAAATAAGTTGTGAAAATGAGATATTTCTAAATTCACTTGTTTAATATTTTTAATGCTTAAAAGCAAAATACTGTATTTTAAAATATATGTTATCTTTTTTCAGGGTAGTAGCGACGTAAAATTGATAAACCTCATTAAAATCAACGTGAAAAAAATATAACGTTGCAACATGGTGTTAAATTAGTATTCTTAACTCCCTCGCCTAAACAATAAATGCATAAATAATTTTAATTAATTCTTTGTCATCCACCTTAATGTAATATTTGTTATTGACGTTTTCACCGCTTAATTTTTTACTGAATTGGAAAAAATGTTTCCTTAAGGTCACGTGTGACGTATTTACTCTACTTATAGACAAGTTATTTACAGGGAATTGCCGATATAACATTGGGTGATAACATGTCTGCTTAATATAACATAGCATACACACGGGACTGTTCTTTTATTATTTGTCTTATCGACCGTCGTGCTAACAAATATTAAAGATACTGAAAACATCTTACGAGTGAAGTAAAACAGCATAGACAACATTTTAACTACCATGTTTAATTATTGAAGCTAGAGTTATTTAAATGTAATTTAATTAGGCATATGCACATGATAAGGAAAACCCCGGTACACACTGAATTATACCGAAAAATTCCGTTTCTGTAGATAACGTTTCACCACAAAATAAACAATCGTAGTATAACGTAGTATGGAAGTATATAATTACGTAGATCATTTGAAATAAGTAGTTTGTGACATAAATATTTTGATTCATTAATCAGCTAGTACGCTGTTTATGAATCAGATTTGATTATGTATGCAAATTAAATTCACAGATACTTTATCACGTGTTGTGTTCTACGAAGCTAATCATTAGAATTCATACACGCTCATTTAAAATACAAACAAAGGTTCGCAAATATACTAGTCATGTGGTGTTGGAAATCCATTGAGGAATACCATTGGGATTCTACATGGAATAATGTTTTCCTCGTTATAAATGTACTGTAAGGAGGATATTTAATAGATTGAACTTAGAATATTAAAAGTTTATTATTTGAATTGAATTCGTAACTCATAGCTCGTGAGAAACTCAATCAAACCGGTCATTTATTTCTTTTCATAATCGTTAAAGACAGTAAACGTACCTACGCGTATCTTCAATAATGTTTTCAAGTGAATTGACAAAATAAAACGCAACGAAGACTGGAATTTCACACGTCCTTCCTCATTTCGATAACATTTGACTCGGAAGGTTTCCATCGTTTATCGTAAACGTATCAGAGGTTAAATTACAATGCGATAATATTTACTCCCCCCTGCGGATCAAAACAGCTGTAGTTTTATTATTATCGTACGTCGATTGGTGACGCAAGGGCTGTTTTATTTATAATAATATAATATTATGTTGTTTTTCTATAAAATAATTAAAGTTGCATTACCCCTGCATCTGCACGTTATTATCAAAGGCAATATAAGGCTACAATAACAAAATAAAAGCAGAATGTTTGATTCTAGTTATATGTTAATAACTACAGTATTTACGAGCATTTCCTTGTAATGTAACGTTTATGCGAATGCTTGACGCTCTGTTCGGTATAAATGCTTACGCTGTACATTGGTTATTTATAATTACATATTTATCGCTTAATTGAAACGTAGGACCTACAAGCTGGGTGTGTTGCGCTTGTGGATTGAAATTAAACATGAATTACAATAAAAGTAAAAAGACATATTATCACACACGAATATTAACAATAGAAGACAGCACAATATTACCCGAGTCGGTACATTGCCAACGAGTTACTGTTACCGTTACAAGCCAATGATAAAATATTGCACCAATTTGAATGGTTTTTAAATCAAATTCTAATAAAACATTGAGGATAATATTTAATATCGGCGAATACTCGACCTTCGTAAAGGCACTCAATAGATTTACGCATTCATAGGTACAACTGTAACCAGATTTCATATCCTTTCTCTAATACCCGTAATTTTACCAAGGTTTTGAGATAACAATGTATTGTACTCACGAAATACATGATAGGTTTACCGTAAAATAGTATTGAGGTCTTATATATATAAAGTTCCCATATACATTCGATAGACAACAATTATATACTGAGAAATTGAGTTTTGTTTCATAAACAGCTTACACGTGTTTCGCTAGTCCTCATGAAACATTCGTTACTATAATTATTATGATAAAATATTTTATAGTTCACGTTAAGATAACATTCGTTAAATACGTGACTTACTTTTCAGTTACTAATTATAAAATATACAACCAAGGTTAGAATAATTTATTATTGACAATATGAAAGGCGATTTCTTTAAAAGCGTCTGAAAAAAGTGAAGAAGGACAAAAAAATGTTTGGGTTTCGTTTTTTTATGTCATAGTCGGCAAAGAAGCTTGTGGGCCGATGGTACGTGCTACCACCATCCATGAACATTTGTAGGGGCGTAAAGCCATTTGCAGTAAACTTACATCTCTGCAAATGGATTGTTGTCTAGGTGTGGGACAAAGAAAGAATTCATGAGTGGAATAAAGGAATGGACTAGGACTAGGTAAACAAAAGTACCACCCTCTTCCTCACTCATCGAACGAAGTACGGTAACAATCTCATGATACTATTTCATGCCGTGAGAATGTGGTACCTGCATCGATGCGACCTGACCCAATTCGTGCCGTATCGTACTCGACTCCCTCAATAAATACTTTAAATGTTTTTTAGGCAACAATAATACACACTCATACCTACCCTTGTCTTCATAAAAATATTTCTTTTGTACGTGTGTTTGTCACTGTACTGTCACTGAACATCTCCGGCTGGTCTGATTTTAATGAAATTTTTGTATTAGATTATTTATTGTTAGATTCGTTATTGAAATTCCCGTTCGTGTATCGTTCCGTTTATCTTTATTTTAGGTATCTATTAAAATCGAGTATATATTTTATGTTAATAGGAAAATCGAATAGGTAATATGTACTAATATGGTATTATATTATCTGTGGCTATACAGAATAATAACCAAAAAGTCGATGGTTCGAATCAACTCGTTGGAAAAATTACGACGTTTTTCTTATAAATTTTTCCGCAAAGCAACATACCAAATATAATTACATATTATTACTTAATTAAATCAGAAAATTGTTCATAAACGAACAATCAATGTGGAATTTGTCTTTCTCTTTCTTACTGATAAATTTAAGCCAGAGTTGAATTTGATTTAGATTTTTTTACATATTTACACATATATTAATTTAATTCAGCTTTCTTACCAATACGCGACCAATCCCAATATTCTTGTAAAAAAAAATACCCTACTTACAGTTACAACATATTATATAAGGAAAAATTTGCGTTCGAGTTATTCTGTATTTGTATCCATTGGGCCAGGTCATAGACTCAATGTACTCGTAGGTGAAACAATTCCGCGAATATCAAGATTATCGGGACACGGAGGTCAGTGAACTTATTAACAGTTTAAAAAAATCTACTCTGATAAACTATTTGAACATTTTCTCTCATGAACCAAATTAGGTTATACCAGAAATATAACCTCATTTGGAACATGGAAAAAATCGCCTCAAATGCTAATTTGTTGCTTCACGTTTATCGTAAAATTTTCCATACTGTTTTTCGAAAAAATATCCAGTTATTTATTAATCCAAGAACTCATTGAGACCCGGTCAAAGTCTATATTATGTATAACAACAATTATTGTTTTATAATGAGCCAGTAATTATGATGAAAATTACATAAATAGCAGATTTTATTACTGTAGTATCATTTGTTCTCACTAAACTCGATTGTTGCATAACCTCGATGACTGATTGTACCTGTTTATGAAGGAAACATTATTTTTATGATCTTTAACGTGAACCGTGATTGAAAGTAATAAGGATGAGAACATAAGTACAAGATATACTCATATTAAAATTATAAATATTACCTACTGTTATAGTAGGTATTGTAACACCGATTTTAATGATATTGGGCAGAGTCGAATAATCACAGGCTTTTAGGTAATGAAGTTATTTAAGAAATGGAATTTTGGAAATGAAACAATTCAATAATTAATTATTTATACGTGTTTAACGGACACGTATTAAAAAACTGACAAAAACAAGATTTAAAGCAATGAACGATTGTTTATAATTTTTCCGTAATAACGAAATCAAATCAACATGTTGGAAATTCAGTTTGTTTTTTGATGGAAAAATCCACAGTTCCATTCTATAGTTTTTGTCGTAAAGGAAGTCATTATATAGACATTATTGTAAAATTCTACAGAATTGCCATGACCAATCTTAATGTTATATTTAAATTCTAAAACGCTTTGTTTTATGCCGATATTGCTCAAAATACAATAACAACCACTATTGCGTAGTAATCCAATCGATTTTTGAAAAATCCGATATTTTTAGAAGGTTCAACGTTGTTACTAACATTACGCTCTAACGTCTTGCTTTAAATTTACATTATAAGATACCTTAGAGACCTTTCCTTTCTTTTTCTAAGCTTACTTACGTAGGTATACTCTAAGTGAGGTAACCATCACAACAGTCATGGTTATTTCACCTCTATTAGGTATTATATATGTAAATAGTAATTATTGTGACCACAGAATCATAATGATTAATGATCATTTGGTCATTTGGTCCGTAGTTTTCTGTAATTGATAAATTAAGCATGAAAAATAATTTTCATTAGGGCATCCTAAAACTCGTATATATACCTACCTAGGTAGGTATAAATACGAGATAGACACATAATAATATAAAACTGTACTTGTCTAGACAAGTATAGTTTTATATTATTATGTGACCCAGATATAGATTACATTAGGTAAATAATTGGTTAGCTACTATGGTAATGTTATAAAAAAAATACATTCAGATATAAAGCGATATTGGCACCAATTGTCTCATTTAAATTCAAGACTGTACAAATGGATTTAACTGCGATCGTACTACGTATGTATTATTTATATATTATAACACTCAAATGCGGCATAGACCTTACCATTCAAAGCATAAGTTATACGTATTGTAGGGTGTAGTAGTATTTATATTGAGTGTCAAGGCAAAATATGTAATTGAATAAATAATTATAAATAAATGTTTTACTTTATATTAGTATGAATGTTTTTATTTTGCTCCTCAGCGCCCTCTTTTGCGTCATTAAAACATCAGTAAAATAACGGCACTGCCATCTATAAGCATACCATAGTATTATTTCATCAATTCATTTTTGATTTTAGCGCCACCTATCGGATTTTGTTACTACCACAATAAACATTAAAAACTGACAATCGCATCTCGTGCTTCCATACTTTTACGCTAGATGGCGTGTTTCTGAATGAATTTTTAATAATTTTATACAGTGCCACTAACTTTGAAATGGCAAATGCGCTCATACTGAAGATTTGAGAGATTTTATGCTTTTTTATGTCATGTCGACAATTAAGGTTGTGAGTCGCCCGATGGTAAGCACTACCGCCGCCCATTAACATTTGCTGTTGATGAGGAGTAAGATCGTTTGCAGATGGAATTGCGGAAGAATGGATTGCCGACTTAAAATAGGAAGGGATAAAGAAAGGATTGATGAGAGGAATAAATGAAAGAACTGGGAAGGGTTGGAGGGCAAAAGGATGGAGGAATCCCCACGCACCGAACGAAACACAGTAACATTCGCATGCTACTCTATTCCGCGGTGCGAGCAGTGCAGCCGAATTCGTGCCGAAGTGTGCCTATCTCCCATGCTCAACTAGTCGTTGGTGCCAGTCTGATGCTAACTGCCAGATAAATCTGTGGCACTATACCTTACGGAGGAGGAGTGGCACTATACTCTCCGGGGAGGGAGCTGTGGGTTCGGTTGTCGGAATCCAACCGGCTAAAATCCCATTGTGCTCCGACGCGCTGCTTTAGACAGGACTGCGGGAACACATTTGTACTCTGCCACATGGTGGCACTATAGCTAGCAAGTGATGCTAGGTGCATTACGCATAGTTATAACTGTGGTACTTAGTTAGTGACAATAAAAGGTTTTACAAAAAAAATATAAAAACATACCAGTATCATTGAGTAATCCATGAATATCTGTCGTCGACCCATCGGCCGACATAGCTGAAACAAATAATGTAAGATAAATAAGCTTTTCTTTTGTAATGTTTAAATGAAATGAACTGAACCATATCTTACGTAAATATGGAATTATATTGTGCCTAAACTAAAAACGTTATACCGTCCCTGATTTAAACTTAATGAGATTACCTAAGTGTTTCAAAAAATTAAATATTCGAAAGATACTCTGGTTTATACGCAATTATCTACCTGAGTAATGAAAAATAATAATAACAGTAATTCGTTATTATCGAGAATCGAAATTCCATGAAAAATACTTTAATAAGGCCCTACATATTTCCATTCCACAAATTCATACAGAGTCATCCAAAAATTAATTCTGAATATCGTGACAAATTGTATTCTCATTTTATTTTATTTGTGTGCCTTAAACTAGTGGTAAGATATACCATTTCATTATACTTGATTCTCAAATAACACAATTTAAAATATTAAAAAAAAACTTGTACAGTCTTACAAATATTATAAACATCATTTCAGAACGTATGAATACATCCGATATTTTACGTATTTAATAGATGTAATGATTAAATAAAAAATCTTAAAAGCATTCCACTCATCTGGCGAATCTCATAAAAATGGTATTATTGGAATCTTTGATAACTTTATTATGAAATGTTATTTAAATATTATAATCATTCTAGCTCTTATTACTGTCATAGTCGATCATGTTGTCAGATCGTCACGCTCAGCTAACGATGGCCTCCAACCGACCGCACTGCCAACGGAATTTAGTTATATAATGGATATAAACAAACAACCTGATAAAACTATCATTATTGTGTTATTACGAACAAAACCGCACATTGATAAGCGTGATAGGAGTCATCTTGATTTGAAAAAGAAGCAAGAGAATATAATATTACCGAAGCACATCGAGTAAGACCTAAATTGGTGGCTATAAAATTACTATTAGTACAATAAAAATGCACAAAAATCTACTCTATCGTGATAAAGCATTGTAATAGATATAAATAAGGTATTATTTAAGCGATATTCTGTTCTAGTATTCTATAAGAATAACAGTGAAATTTAAATAATTGATAACTGTTTGTTATTTAGTTTCTATTATTTTCAAAATATTTATAATATATCGATAAATCGGGGTTCGAGATCGGGCGAGAGCGCAGAAAATTAATTGATTTTCAATTTATCTGCACACTTTATGGATCACATAACATCACGACTGCTTAAAACGGTGAAGGAAAACATCGTGAGGAAACCGGCATGTCCAAGAATCAAAAGTTCGACGACCTGTGACATCTGCCAACCCGTACTTTGCCAGCGTGGTGGATTATGGCGTGAACCCTCATACGCCTGTGTCCCAGCAGTGGGAACATATATGGGCTGACGATGATTTTATTTTTTTTTTTTTTATTAAGGCTCATTAGCAATTGTACATCGAGTATTGTACATGAGATAATACAAAAAATTATATAAATATATATGTCATAATGTACAATCAATAAAAAATGAGCACAGCATGCACAATACAAGTTATGATAATGATATATCTTAGGGTTAGTTATTAAACCACAAAAACAAAACGGTACTTGCTGGTTATTGATAAAAATTAATAGTAATTAATTTTTTTAAGTTAATTTAAGATTTTGTTTATTGATTTAATAATTAAGCTATGCAACATCGTTGCGATATCGTCTAGCATCGCTCTGTGTTATATCTGATGATACTGAGCAATGAAAAAAGTGTTTTATTATTTTAATTTTATTATAGGTACTATGCTTTATATAAGATAGTACCACAAACTTCACAGTTATTTAACTTATATATTATATGTGTTAAAATAAGAGCTTTTTGAATAAATACGCAAAATTGCGAAAGATTTCCTAAAGTTGTTAATTTCTAACATCAATTTAAATGTTAAATTTAATGATGCAGCATTAAATACATATTTCCCCGTCATTTAAATGGGAAGGGATTAAGAAAGGATTGGCGAGAGGAATAAAGGAAATGACTGGGAAGGGTAAGGAATAGGATATGGGCCTCCGGCTCCCCCACCCACCGAACCAAAACACAGCAGAATGCTATTTCACGCCGGTCTTCTGTGGAAGTGTGGTACTTCCCCGGTGCGAGCTGGCCTAATTCGTGCCGAAGCGTGCTCGACGACCACACAGAAGAATGTTTAATAAAATTGTAATATAAGTAATATTAGATGATAAATTGTCAATCGTTTAAGAATACGTCACAAATCATTATTATTAATTATAGACATTATAATTACTAGACTAGCCTTCCGTCTTCTGCTTTGACCTCCTACTGGATGGAAAAGTGATGGGATTTCAGCTATCCTTTTCTCTTTCCTGGGTCTCAAACTATCTCCGTACCAAATTTCATCCTAATCGACCTAATAGTCCTTAAATAAGAGCATTAAAGCAAACAAACGAACCAACTCCTTATATATTATTAGCTGTTCATTCTGCTTCGCCCGTGGTATTAGTTAAGATACTTTAAATGGTTGGACCGTTTGGGTGGTATCTGCCCTTAACTGGAATTAATTGGAAACTGTTTGACAATAACCTGTTGGGAAGCTAATTAGTGCGGACTTTAATTTCGCAATTCACCAGATCATTGGCCCGAAGTAATTACTGTAGGTTGAATGCTAAGTATGCGATGATTAGATATGCCCTTACCCTAATTATTCACTTCCCTATTTGCTACTATCCTTTTCCTCGATTTCATTAAAATGAAGCTTAGTAAATTCTTATTCAATTTGTTTAAAAGGAAAACGATACATTTCTTAGAAATAAATTACCATCGTGGTAATTGAATAAAGCCAATGGGGAATGTTTACATATTTTTGGTATACAGAAGATAGTTAAATATAATATCAGATATTAATTTTATGTATAAAAAGTATTTGTTTTAATCTTCACCTAATAATATAAAGCTGAAAAGTTTGAATGTTTGTTTTAACGTGCTAATTTTTTTGAAGTACGTAGGTACTGGTTAAAATTTAAAAATTATTTTTGTATCGAAGTGTCCGTTCATTGTGGGAGGCTATTAAAGCCTATAATAGGCTATATTATATAATGTACACGTTGTCGAAACGGTAGGGCAGTTAGCTGTATATAACTAGAACGAAAAAGCCAAAGACAGGGAAAGCCCCTGTTATGAACGAAAATTAGAGTTATATCTATATTTTTTTTTCTATGCTAAGTTTAAATATATACGTAATAAAAACATAGTAATTACGTACCTACTACTCTACTGTCTACAGTATAATAGTACATTATTAAAGTAATTAATGCCTTTATATAACTGGTCTTTGTATTGAAAATCGTGATGTTTTTCGCTTCAATATGTAAATAGTAGTATAGTAGTAGTGAGAGGTGACGTCACTTAGTTGTAAAATTATTGTATAATTTTTACCTACATACTACATAGGTGTCATTGTTATTTGAGAAAAAATATGTTTTTGTTTAATTAATAACATTAATATAATAATATAATATCAATTCTAATAATGATGTAATAGTAATTTAATAAAAGGTTATGAACAATTACAAGAAAGAAACTTTCCAGGTACACTCGATTATACATGTACACTCGATTCATTCAATATAGTTAAATATAAAAGTTTACGAAATAAAAAATAACTCGTTTTCATAATCTAAAATATATGCAAAATATATCTACGTTATGTAGCTTTTTGTATGAGGATAATTAAGTGTACGCGAATTATAATTTCATAATGCTAACTTCCACATAATATTATTATATAATTTAATTCTGCGATCAATTCTGTGATCACAGTTTACCAATCAATGTAATCGTATACAATATTATTAATGGATTAGTCATTAGCATTTATCGTCTTTAAAACATGAGGAAGATATATTGAAGTTCAAGAACAAATAAAAAATTGTTAGGTAGGTTTTTTTAAGACGTTTTACAACCTTGATGGTTTTAGAAAGCCATTCACCCTCTATTCGCATAAAAAAATAAAAACATTATACAGTGCAACCTTAATATAACGTACCTCAATATAAAGATTTCCTCGATTTAACAAATTCTTCGTAATCCCCTTGAATTGTCCATAAGAGTCAATGTAAAATATCCCTTTACATTACGAACATTTTTTGCGAACAACCTCTTTATAACGAATTTTTAACTATCAAAAAAGTTAGGTTAAAGTATAATTACCTCTAAACGAATTTCGTCAACCCAAAACCTTAAAATAAAGTGTAACCAATGTAATGATTCCTAATCTCATAGTATGTGATTTTTTTACCTCTTTATAACGAATTTTAGACCAACCTAACCTCAACATAACAAACCTCAGTTCAACGAATTACTTGATATAACGAATATTTATTTGTTCCCTTTCGATTTGTTATATCGAGGTTGCATTGTAATTCTTATTCAATTTGGCACTACCAGATTTACACATTGATCGCTGTCGCATAAATGTTTTTAACACTAAATTATTACAGTAATGCGACTGATAAGTATTTAATAACGACCGAAGATTAACCATCTCGCATTGTTTTACAAAGCAATGCAATGTGTAACTTTTAAAAGATCAAATTTTGAATTTAAGCTACAATAATATTATGATTTTAGTTACTGAAAACATGTAAGATAAAATCATTTAAATAGTATTGTCTTATCTTTAAGAAATTTGTGTTTATGTTTTATTTTCTTACAAAACGTGGTATCCATTATAAACAATTTAGAAGTCAAACAAAAGTCACAGTAAAGAAAAGGAATACATTAAATTCGAGAATGTTAAATAAGTTACTGGGCATAATAGTGGGTTTGCTTGTTTTTGCTGTAAAACTGTGATTAATATACCGAAACGATCGGTTTAATATTCTTTTCTATTCTAGAATTGTATGAACATTGCTCTATTTATCCTACTAATATTATAAATGCGAAAGTTTTTAAGGATGTGTGTGTGTTTGTTACTCTTTCACGCAAAAACTACTGAACCGATTGCAATGAAATTTGGTACGTAGACAGCTGGACAACTGGAATAACACCTGGAATAACAATGAACTGGATATTCCTACGGGATACGGACTTACGAGGGTGAAACCGCGGGGCGTAGCTAGTATTTTATAATACTGGAGTATCGTTATCTGCATAATAATTTTCCGCTCACGGTGTGAAAACTTATTAGCATTTCAAGGAAAAGAGTAAATAGTGCAATTCTAGAATCGGAAGTGTCGTTAAACAATACGGAGGTCAATAGGTGTGATTTGTATTCAGGTGGTTATATCTAAGCTGACTTACCTAATGCAGAAAGCGATATACAGTGACTGATTGATCTTCATAAGGTTACGAATTACGAAGCTGTTATATATTTTTTTAACTTTCAAATTAGATGTACGATTGTATTTTTCTGTTATATATAATGTTATTTTATATTACGTCTTTGAATTTTAATACCCATGTTTTGACCACTTCTTTTCATTTTGAAAAGTCCAATGTTTCAATATGTCAACTTAAATTTCACAATTTGCTTACTTTTAACACAATAAAATCAAAACACGATAAAATTTATGACGAATCCTAATAATAATTTTAGTATATATAATTGGCTAAAATATATGACAATTATTATATATAAAACACCATCATAAAATTCGGAACAGGTAATTACCTGCTTACTAAAGACGATAGCTCGTAAAACAAACAAGATTCGCAGTTTCATCGTGGGGATTAAATTGATTCAAAAAAATATCGAAGGAAACTTTTTTACACGTGACTACTTCTTATACAAATAACTTAATAACAACATGTCTTATTCATAGCTTTTTTTTAAGAGCGGTCGTGCGGGTGTTAAACGTCTCTATTGTGTGAATGTAAACATGATAATTATATGCCGTGTGTGATGTGGTCTCTTATACATGGTTCTTATGACTTCGGATGGTTCTTACAGACATTATACTTGGATTGGTAAAAAAAATCTTATATCTAGGAAACGTTAATATATAGTTATATAATTCGGTTAACTTTCACGAATATCGTTTCGTTATTCCCTTTATATTCCGGTAATTTTATAGCATTATCAATATTAGAAAATACATTGTTATTTACTCTAATTCAAATCTTATTTAATATTAAGCCGATTCTCCGCCACAGACGAATAACATCACATAAACATTTTATCTCTAATGTTTTTTATATCATTTTACTTATTGAAACTTGACACTGATTTTATTGACCGGTTTTAAAACGAAATTTTATTTATAAATTCTGAGACAGGTCGCAAGTTGTAAAAAGTAGAACTTGAATTATTTAAAATGAATCCTAATAATTTCGCCAAGGCAAGAAGAAAAAAATTTGTTGATAAATCTCTATGTATATAAAATTTAGTGTCACAATGTTAGTCCTACGAAATTGCTGGACCGATTATCATTAAATTTTGTGTGCATGTCGGGTAGGTCTGAGAATCGGGCTACATCTATTCATAACCCTAAATGATAAGAGAAAGGCAGAACAGCGTTTGCGTGTGCAGCTAGTATTGATATAAAAATCTCTCAGCTTTATCTTTGAAAATGTAGTAGCTTATTCTAAAAAATAACTTAATTCTCTTAAAATTTTGTTAAATGTCATTTGCCATGAAATAATATGAGATTTTCTTTAAAAGCTATGTATTAGAATACAAACATACAATAAGCATATATATGAGGATAATAACAATTCTAAACTTATTCGCAATCGTTTAGATAATTTCAATTGTATATATAAATCAATTCCGCGTACTCGCTTTTTGCATTCAAGATACAACAAATGCGTGATATGAATATTTCGTATAACATACTTTTTACATCTAATACATCATTTACATATTTGAAGGCTACATAATAATTCCATACATCAAAGTGTCTTCGATTTGTTCGAAATGGTTGAACCTTGATCCTTTTGACAAAAAAATTATTTCTAAATTTGAGGGGTCACGCTTAAGTCGCGGACGTATATTAACCAGCTCCCGTGACCCCTTCATGAAAGCGGCTCGTCGGAATACAGTGGGGTTTTAGTCGGTAAGAATCCGACATAATCCGCGGCTCATTTTTCCCGGGGCCGTGGGTATCTATGTAAGATTTCCCCACTATAAAAAAGGGGGTCACGCTTAAAGGGGTATTTATTTTCAAGTCATTACCTTTAAAGATGTCACGTTGGACAATCATGATCAGATTGCTGTTGATTTACTTGTCTTATATAAAAATCAAGGTTCATGAAGCAACCTTGTGGTGTAGGCTTCAATAATTATCATAACAACTCGTACTTTGATAAGAGCTATTGCTAAGCTTATTAAGGGATTAGATTTTAATATAATTAAGCTACGTGATATGATAATATAATCACTGATGTTGCGATATGTAATTGCATTAAATTTTACAGTATAATGCATTAAATAGTTGCGTAATTAATTAATGTATAGTTTTTACACAAACAAGGTGGACGCTATACCACTTTCTCATCTAATCGAAAATGTAGTCTATTTATTTATACACCAAAGAAGATCTGGTGTTATAGTTGTAAACCTACGATGTAATATTTATACAATGAATTTATGAACTCACTAGCTGTTGGACCCGGCTTCGCCCGTGGTATATAGTGTCACTTAGTAAAGCTTTCCAATGGTGAAAGAATGTTTGAAATCAGTCCAGAAGTTTTTGCGTGAAAACGTTACAAACAAACAAAAATACAACAGTTTCCTCTTTATAATATTTATGTAGATTACTTGCTTGTTGATAAAAATAGGTACAATTATATAATTAAGTCAAGTTTCCTATACCTACCATTGCCGTTTACTCAGAATCCAACTACGTACCTATAATTCTTAATCATAAACTCGTATAATAACCTCAGCTGTATCATATGGCTGAAAATCTTATATTTTCACCTTTTATTTAGTATCTGTAGCGAGAAAAAAGAAATAGATAACGAGGAAATTTATTGACTGACATTTATCTAGTTTTCTGATTCTTTTACGTGTATTTTTTGTCAAAAAATTAAGGATTTTGTGTAATGTCACACTATCCTTATATTTTTAGTCCCCTTTTCGTTATGATTTAAGATTTCGTTTTGAGTTTTGTATGCAGCATTATATCTCTCCTTAGACTCGCTTCTAAAAGGGGTAGGTGTAATTGAAGGGCGGGTTAACCCTCCAGACAGGGAAAATGTCAATAGAAAATATAAGCACTGCACTCAGAATTTTCAATGCATGCGGTTTTGAAGTTAAAATAATGTTCCTTTTTTAAATGGATCCCTTGAATAATAAAACACGATGAAACACGCTTAGTATTTTGTCTGTCTTATTGTAAAGTAAGACATACGTAATTCAAACAAAGTTAATCTAAATACTATACATAACTCAAAGGTGATTTATGAAATAGTGATCTATCAATACACAGCCCAAACCACTAGACGGATCGGGCTGAATTTCGGCATGCAAATAGATGTTATGACGTAGGCATCCACTAAGAAAGGATTAATAAATTGTACCCCCATTGTACCCCCGGACGAAGCTGCAGGCAACAGCTAGTTCTTTAATAAAGCCGTCTAAAGTTTAGATGTCGTATATTTATCGATGTTATGCGATAACGAAACAGTTGTCTTCTTTACAAATAAATGAAATATAATAGAATGAATGATAGTGCAACAGTTTCAGATAAGAAATAGTTGATACTTTTCTACTCCGTCAATGGTTATATTGTTAGATGTTTTATTTTACCGACTCGAGGGCTTGTTTAGAGACGGTATTTAAACATTGAGTATTATCGCTTTAGATAGTGAGTAACACTTCAATTAGCTATCTTCGTCAAACAATTATCTGCTCTTCCGCTTTATCTTGTGTTTATTCTGAGATTTGTACCCCGCCCTCGCTTTTACTTACTTCGCGTTGAGGAAGTACGAAGTAAATTGTATTATTCATCACAATCACAATAATGATATTTAAATCTATTTAGAGGTTAAAAAATCTTAAAGAATGTTAAAATGTTTAGAATATCTCTCTAACTTTGAAGAGCGTTATTATATTAATGACAGTAATAGTAAATACTTTATTAATAGTTTTAATGTTATTAGTTACTATGAATAGGGCAGTTTCATAACGAGGTAAATTAAAAAAACATTTAATATCGTTAAAAAAAGAACGCGAATTCGATAACTTGACGATTAGATATTAATCTAACAAAAAATTAATGTTAACGAAACCTGTAGATATTTGATCACGAAACCTAAAGTTTTATACGTTAAGTCTAGATCGTGCAAATAAGCACATGAAGCGAATAAAAAAGTTGAAATATGTATAAAATTGAACGCAATATAAGAATATACGTACAATATTAAGAATTTTTAATTATTCCATTCCCTCAGAACTTATCAGGTTTAAAACTTAAATAATATTTATTGCGTGGCTGGCATTATGCCAAGGATAATTTATTTTATTAAGCTTATATAATAACCAGAAATAAATAGACAATTCATAGATATAAAGGTTCGTTTTGATACGAACAATAGTCTATAAAAATATATAATACCAAGAAGGACTCAGAAAATTCCACTAATAGTAAGAATGTGCTCTTGCTCTCACTAAAACCAGAGATTTTTTATTCAATTTTTAAAGTCCAATAAATATTTTTATATAATCATTAAACTCAAATTAATTGTTATGCGATTAACCAACACCCATCGAAAGCACATTGCTTTATCAAAGATTATTCCAGACGCCAGTCGTTCTTTCAAAACATCGTTTATTTAATAATTACTTATGTATCTAAATGCTATTTTTTTTATCTACACAAAAATAAATTTAGCAGTCAGATCACGTACTTCTTCATTAGATTCAGTGCATCACATGGAATATGTTAATAATGATTACTTTAAAGACAATTTATATTGCGTTAAGCATAATTTACCTCTTAACCGGCGAATACAAAAGGTAATTTATTATCGGGAGATATCTTTTTTAAATCTTATTATAATTCTATACCCAAATGGCTGACACTTAAAAGTTTTTATATTATATTTTTCATGGTACTGATAAATACAGTCTGTACTTAATTATGTTATAATTATTTTTGTTATCTGTTTATTTATTATATTTAATAAATAACACTAACATTCAAACACAAGAAAATACTAACACTAACGTCTCAAAAATCGCTATTTCTTTTTACTTAAGGTCTTGATCTAATGCGGGCAGTTCCAATGACACGAACTTTTGACCTTCACATGCTTTTTAGTAAAATGCAGACAGACACATAAATTGTGTCGTAAACAGTAGATTGATACTATCCTACTCATATTATAAATGCGAAAGTTTGTAAGGATGTGGGTATGTTTGTTGCTCTTTCACGCAAAAACTACTTAATCAATTGCAATGAAATTTGGTTCGTAGATAGCTGGACAACTGGAATAACATATACGCAAAAACTACTTAATCAATTGCAATGAAATTTGGTTCGTAGATAGCTGGACAACTGGAATAATATAAAAGCTTTTTTCCTGATATTCCTACGGGATACGGACTTACGCGAGTGAAACCGCGAGGCGCAGCTAGTACTCTATAGCCTTCTGCAGACACATAAACCACACTATATAATCGCTCACTTGCGGCGTAAAGGAAAGTCAAACAAACTTCGCATTTAAATTCTTATTAAAGTCCTTGTAGTATAACAGTTATACTTGGCTACGTCCTTCGAGATTAACAGATAGTATAGCACTTGTAGTACCGCGCAGCGATCGCTATCCCTAGCACTGTGTTGAGATCTTATTTTTTGTGAGGGTAGACGACATTTACACATTCGCGTTTCAGTACTCAGCCATTGCAATGCACTTTTTAATAAGAACACTACGGTTCGCGGGCAGTCCGAGGTGCTGTCACTTACCGAATTTCTTCGTAATAGTTTTGCGGATGGTTCAAGGGGCTATCACTTAACTTTGCTTTTTTGTAATATTCATTATAATATTTTTATATACCTAAAGTATATTACAGTATTGTAAAATGGTATGCGGGCGGTTCGAGGGGCCGTCACTTACCTTTTATTACCTCTAGCGATAATTATAATTCAATGGACTTTTATTATTACCCTCTTATACGTTAGATGTCATCCTTTTGTTTTAAAAATCGCTATTTCTTTTTACTTAAGTTCTTGATCTAATGCGGGCAGTTCCAATGACACGAACTTTTGACCTTCAGAGGCTTTTTGGCAAATGTAGACAGTCATTTACCAAAGGCCCTACCCTCGGCCTCCAATTTACCAAATTGTGCAAATTAATACTGATTTATAGTGTTTGGCTATAATGGATTATATAAAGAAACGACATTCAATTACCAACTTTTTATGCTCATGTTTCCATAATTACAAAAAATTACAAAAGTTGGAAAACGATGTCTTATATTTGTAATGGAAATATTTTGAGTTTTAACTGATATTAACAAATATATTCATAGAAAATGGTGCAAACTTAAGTGCTGTAAATGATAAATACAGCCAAAGGAATAATATCCGTAACAAATTATCATGTAGCATCTGTATAATTGCTAGCTTTGAAATAAAATACATCATTCATTGAAATATAATGATACAATATTCGTCATAAACCAAAATTCACATCTAAACGAAGTAGAAAAATAACTAAATAAAGAACGCAGCCAACAATAAGGATTGTTATTATTTTCTTGAAACGCGTTTAATTACTCACATAAAGCGCTGGTATTTACGGATAAAATCTTTCTCTTGAATAATGGCATTCTCCTTACAAAGTTCAATGTTAACGAACTTGTGTGAAATGTACAACGCGTTAAATAAAAGTGGCTATTCTAATGTCTCCAATTTATCAAAAATATAATGTATGTCTTCAGCAGCTTCACACATATTGTTAAATTAAATCCCATAAATGGGAAAGACACATAAATTGTGACGTAAACAGTAGAATATATTCTATAGCCTTCTGCAGACACATAAATCATACTATATAATCGCTCACTTGCGGCGTAAAAGAAAGTCAAAAAAACTTCGCATTTAAATCTTTACTAAAGTCCTAGTAGCACACAAAAGATTATAGTACTATAATCACTTCTATAATAATTATTGGGATAGTTAGTCCTGAAGTTTTAAAATGTAAAGGTATACAATAAGGAGTAGTTAAGAAAGGAGTTCTCTGACATTTGATATACATATAGCAGTATTTAAAAAAGATTTTTAATTGTCATGTTAGTTTTGTTTTAACGTCACCTAATCCATTTGATATTTGGTTTATCTTAATTACTTATATAAATCCTATCTACAGTTAAGGAGATACGGGTTAATAAACAGTTAAGAGATTACATATTTACGTACAAGATACACTCGAAAAACACTTTTCCCAGCAGTCAGCCAAAAAATTATGTTAATAAAGCCTTCACCTATGCATGATATAAAAACACTATAAAGTTATTGCATTGAACATAGTCGGTAAACAGGCTATTTTTCGCTAACATCTTTGTCCAACGGCTTACAATTTTTAATTTGGGTATGTAATTCCTACATCTTTTGAATAAAACATTTTCTTATTTTTATGTTAACCTACGCTTTCGTGATTTCTTATTTTGTGCTTAGTTCCAATAATTTGGTGTTTTTATTGTCTTAACCAGATGATTTATTGCTCGGAAAGACGTGTAAATATGTGAATACGAACCACAACGTATAAAGAAATACTAAAGCTTAATCTAAGTCGGTGGAACTAATTGAACTATTATTATAAATATAAACTCATAAAAATAACTGTGCCCAACTCATTATTTAGATAATCGGTAATAATAAATAATGAGCTGGCAAATTTAGCAATCCGTATTATAATCACGGTTATTATAGCGTAGACGAACTACCATAATTTATTGATAATTTTGCATACCTACCTGGTAATCAAATTTGTTTCCTAACAAAATATGATTAATTTGCCGCTTCAAATCAATTAATTAAATGCGTTAATAATTCTTTAAAATGTATCTGCACAAAGTGCAAAGTTAAACACAGTACCATCTGAACTGTACATAGGTATTAAATAAATTATAGTTAGAAATAGAGATAAGAGAGGTAACTTTGTAAGAAGGTTTGCAACACCGTGTTTGTTGAGACATTTTTATAACTCTATTTACGTCATCACTCACAAACATATTATCATGTTATAGTTGTCGAACCATACATATAAATCTGTAGAACTGTAGAGTCCCTAGAAAATTTCCCTAACTTCGCGGGCGAATGCATCCGCGGGCGGGAAAAAATATATCCCGTTTTATAGGTAAAAGCAGAAATGTTATTGCATTTACGATGCAAAACTGCATAATATTATTTCATGATAAAGACATCTCAATTGCCTTGAAATTACTGAGTATATATATAATACTTAATTGTGGACATCCTTTGCCTTCCGACAATGAGCGTCGAAAAGTCTACTTTTGTTTGCAAAAATGTGGTTTGACGACACAAGCGTGTTTGCAGAAGCTATAAGATTTTCTCAATGTAGGTAAACCACTTTACAATTAAAATCTTGTGCAACAAATTGCCGCAACATCGGAATTTGGAAAGCTTCGATTCTCCTCCGAAATCGGACTAAAGTGACGAAGATATTATATGCATTTATATC
>NC_052107.1:5856149-5869832 GCF_012273895.1 Zerene cesonia
GAGATGAGAACAGTACTCCATATGCGGTCGCACCTGAGCCTTGTACAGCTGAAGTCGGTGGGCCGGCTTGAAATACTGAAACTTAATCTACTACATAAACGTATTTCATAGTGTACATGGTGGTGGTAAAATCTCGTAACTAGATTATATGGATTTTAAATATTAAATAATAACAGATGCATATTGATTCTGCTCTTACAATGTTCAGTAATACCTTAAAAATATATCATATTAAGAAGTAATTCGCCACATGAACTGGCTATGATAGACATCAAAACTGAATATTCCTCATCCTTTTCATGAGTAATGCTATCGTAAAAGTAAAAGTAATGAAAATCAAGGAAATAACATTAGAAATTACGCATTTATATTGTTCCAAACGTAATACCATTAATTTATATAATAAATTATTCTTATAGAATATAATTGTATTATATAAGATTGAAAAATTTTTATATAATTCTAAAATTCGTATTGATGTTTTCTATCATATTTTTTTATTTTTAATCTCGGATTTTTGCCTCCTTGTCACACATAATGCATTGTGTCATTCTGACGAATTTGCTATGTAGAGACTATTTAGTATTTACTTCTCGTTCCATCTAACACTTGTTTATTGTTCTGCCTTGACGGCAGTGCAAAAAACTTACACGGAATTCCACCATATGTAAACTCATGAATTTTAAATAGTTTCATTGTCCCATTCAAGGTTTTCAAAATAGCTCTAAATATTATTGTTCACGATGTATATGAGATTTTATTTACAACACTAATTGTTAGTTACAATATTCTAAACTAATTTGTTTTTAACATCATTCATATGACTCTTTTTTCCTCGTATAGGCAACGTGGAATTAGTAGTTGTATACTTATTATGTTCGATATTATATAGCTGTGCTCGATAAACGGACTATTCATCACAAAAAGTATTTTTTAATTCAAACCAGTACTGTTGCTGAGATTAGCCCGTTTAAAGAAAAAGGCATATTCTTTAGATTTGTGTTATTAGTATAGTGAAGCATTTAATATATCGTTCGATTCAATTTTTATTTTTAGTATAACAAGATTTAGTAAGTAGGGATGTCATACAACAGAATAAAATACACTTATTCATAAAAATACAAACAATCTTATCTATGACAACTTGAAGGAAATGATGATAAATTTTTCCATCTCAAGGTAATATTTTGCAAGCAATTTAACAATGATAACGTTTGTACTGTATATTATAATTCAACAATCGTCATTTAAAGCTGATATATAGTAGTGAGTTTTAACATTATATTTGCAAGATACTCATGCTAGGTTTAGATATTTGTTTTCGCTATTAACCCCGTGACTCGACGATGCTGTCAACGAATCATTCGTATAGAAATGTCACATGACACGAGTGTGACATGATGAGTTTGTAATAACTCTCGGATATGTTTATAACTTCCGCCCGAGGCTTTGCCCGCGTGGATTTAGGATATTTACAAATGATTTAGTGACTGTATATTACTGTAGTATCCCATGAGAGCGTTTTATCGGGTTAAAAAGTATCCTACCACCCAAGTCAGCTCATACACTGTCTGTATACCAAATTTCATGAACATTGTGTAGTAGTTTCGGCGTGATTAACGGACAAACATCCAAATAATCAAACTTTCATATTTATAATATTAGTGCGAAGTGTGACTTCACATTCATTATAGTACAAGTAAAATATTATTAAAGAGCCATTTTATAAACACCAAATAAATCATTTAAATAAGGTCAATTAAAATGTTCTTATTAATAGACTGAAACAAATTTTCCTACGGTTTTGGAAATTTCATCTCCAAAATATAATAATTGATACTAAATATTTATTTAATAGCAGTCGTTAAATACAAATTATCGACTTATTTCATATTTACCGCGAATACTGTTATTCATTGGTAGATATCTATTTTAAATACAAAACTGTATATGTAATAAAAACTGGACTGAATTGAACCACGCGAGTCCGAGAATATACTTTAAATAATAATTTACGTTACATATTACATTAAATTAGCGTATAAATATCGCAATACCCAAGTGAAAAAGCCCAAGTCGGTATATGATTAGTCGAGCGAATATATAATCTAGAAAAACCTCATACATTCTTATTGAAAAAACTTAGTTAAATCATCAAACTCATTTTTGTTTAGTTTATTATCTCGTGAATTATAATTAGTGAGACAATCCATATCTTATTCAAATTGTAATCATTGCGTTTGATTCTTTCAACTTAATTAACCACGAAACAAGTTTTCATATTAAGGCCGTTACTGTAGTAAGAAACAGAATCAAATAAATAAAACTATTTGATATTTAGTTACTTTCAAACTTGTATCTATGGCATGCTTTTCATTATTATGATAGATCACTACAAAACATAAAACAACGTCGCTTTCTTTGTCCCCATGTCCCTGTATGTTTTAATCTAACTACGCAATGGATTTTGATTGGTTTTTTTAATAGAAACAGTGATTCAAGAGGAAGATTTATATGTATAATAACATCTATTAAACAACTGCAAATTAACGTGTCCGAAGTCGCGGTCTAAAGCTAGTTAATAAACATTCATCACTCACTATGCACCCACGGCATTGCACGCGTTGTCAAAAGACTCTCATGGGATTTAAAAATCATATTTTTAAACGCTGTAAGAGGTAGGCTATTTCATTCTCTAGCTTCCTAACTCGCTCTAGACACTAAAAATCATACCATCCGATGCGGGGTGTAAGAAAAACAATTAAAAAAACATACTTTCGCGTTTCTAGCGTTAGTAAGAATGTATATTTGTTGCAATACGTTTCATACGTATTGCAATTTATAATATAGCTATATATAATATAACAATAACAGTTGCTCTCTATGTGGAGAAAATCTCCGGGTACTAAATATACAATTTCAAGATGCAAAATAACCTATCAATCACTAAAGGTAATCTTATCATAATCACTGATTATTTCTTACTATATTAAGATATTACATAAACATAGCTAATTATAAATTTCTAGAGGGTAAACTAAATTTTATAATGTACCTATTTAATACCATTTATAACATATTGTTTTAATTTCTACGCAATATAATTTTATTATATTACCATTTGTGCCATGCGGTTTCACCCGCAAACGACCTCAATGGCAAAATGTATTACTATTAGCTTATGTGCCATAATACAAAAGCTACATAAATGCTGAGCATAATCGCAATCCATTCATAATGAAAAATTCAAAATCCAAATATAATGACAAAGTTACACAAATTTGAAAATAACAATTAATGATTTTTATTTCATATCTTTATGCAAAGCGTGGCTCAGATTTTTATAATAACTACCTCTATTAGGATGTAAAATCTCACATATAGAGTAGTCGCATACGCGCAATATTTAATTAATAATTTTAATATGATGTTTTAATCAGTCTACGTGATAATAACTGTGATTGCTCTTACTATAATTAACATAAGCCTCGGCTATATCAAGCATCTTATATGTCTTAAGAAATTCTTGACGACATACATACATAATTAACTATGTTGAAAGACGATTTAACCATATAAAGCGCAACATATTATAGTCTTCCGTGTTTATAAAATTCTTAACTATATGAAAAATAAATATATTATAATGATATCAGAGTTGTTAGGCGTCATTAAATCTGTAACGTTAACATATACAGTAGCTTATTTTTGCCATAGATTGAATATTACAAACGAAATACCTATATTAATTTGAAAATAAATTAAATTTACAACAATTTTAATACATTTATTATCGGAACGGGGGAGTCCTTTCATTTGATACTCATAGTACACAAAATATCGTATTATATAAAAATTTAATCTGTCATTTGTGACCGCGCTCTTTGACCGATTTTCATCAAATGTAGCTAAGAACCACTGCGAGGAAACAGGATTTCAAATAAAATAAATAAACAATGAAATCGGTCCAACCGTTTGAAAACTACGATGCTCCACACACACTTACAGACAGACATCGACGTCAAACCTATCCTATAATCGGCATATCACCCTCCTTTTAGCGTCAGGATTTAATAAACACACGTAGTACTTTCAAATTAAGCATTCATCATTCACTTATTATTCACACGACAATTAAATGATTTACTGCGTTATATTTCTTTCTTCAACGATAAGAGAATCAATAAATCAAAATAAAATATTGCGTCTTACGATTTGTTATTGCGAATGCGGTAAACAATACGTTTTTATTTATAACTTATACATGTTAAATTAAGTCTAAGTAAATGTCCCTCGTTTGTTTTCGAGGCCTCTGAAATAGGCCATGATCGTGATGGGAGAGGCAATGACGCAAAGCCTGAAGGCTAAGGGTGTAGGTGTTGCTATGGGTCGTGGCTTAATATTTCTTTAAGTGAACCTTTCCTATTTATTACCAAACCATTCGAAGTAAATTATTCCCGATTGTTCTTAATTCTTACTCACTTAATATAGGCACCTGAATCGATTTTCTTTGACTGAAACGGAAATAAATAATTCACCGATGCAGGGTAAACATCGGTTTTACTGCATTTTTCAACAATGCCATATTCAGTTAGTATTTAACAAAAATAGTTTGAAGAGAAAAACAGAAGGGTCAGGAAATTAATTAACTGTGTAGCTTTTATAGAATATCAATTAAAAAACAATAAACAAGATAGACAATTAAGTGGTGTAGGAATCCGTGGCATTTTTATAACAGAAAAAGTCGATTATTATATCACATCTTGTGTTTTTTTATGAGTGGTGGTGATCGCTTCTCATCAGGCGAACCATCAGCTCAGCTGCTCGCTCTAACATAAATAAATTATTAAATAAAAACTCAACCGCCTCCGAATGTCAGAGCTATACTAAATAAATGGGACCACATGGAATGTGTCAGCTTTGAAATATAAAAATAATCATTCAATTCGATTTCAAGTTCTGATGCAACAAACATACAAAAAATATCGTCGAATTAAGAACCTCCTCTTTTTTAAGTCGGTTGAAAAAGTCACAAAATGGCGCGCAATAAATTCTATCATTGATTTTGTTACACTCGTGCTATTTCTATTATATCAACTGAATTTTAATTTTATAATATATACTGTAAGTGTATGATAAATAATAGATATCTTATACCCAGAAGTTTTAAGAATTTTCTTTATGATAAGTTAATAATATCAGCGCGACGAATAGAAGCAATAACTGCTATTCTCTGACGGTCCTTTACCGCCTGATCAGTTTTTTATGCCTTCATCAATCAGACGTATCATCAAGGTCACTCTAGTTTTATTGCACAAACATAATATTTTTATCCATAGCACGAGATAACGTCCATTCTTATACAAAAAAAAATAATTTTATAAACCCAGTGTGTTTCCTACATGGAGTGATTGATTAAGGTGTCGCTAGTACTAAGAGAGTAAACGAGTACATTCTTAAAAGAAAATTAGATAATACTAGTTATAATATCGGGACAAAAAGTTGCCTATATGTTGTTCCAGCTGTCTACGTTACAAATTTCATTACAATCGGTTCAGTAGTTTTTGCGTGAAAGAGCAACAAACACACACATCCTTACAAACTTTCACATTTATAATATTAAGTATAAGGATAAAATTTTCAGTTATATTGTATCGAATTCACTGTGAAGTGGGAAATCCATAATTTAAACTTTAAAATTGTTAACTTTATACGATAAAACACTCCTCGCTTAATACTTAAGTAAACCGAACATTGCACCAACAATATTTACTATTGATAGTTTACAACAAATAAACCAGTTATTGTCACCTTTAATCCACCATACATGTGTTTTAACACGTACTCTGTGATTACAATATTTACTTGATTTACTAGCTACGATGTTACTGCTTCAACAATTTCATCCTTTGTTAATATTTTGTGGGCAATCTTTTGTTTAATGAAGAACATTTTATATTAAATTCCTATTCATATGTATTTGGTTACAGTGTAAATATGTCATGGACGTATTCCGACAAGTACCCGTAGCCCCTTTACTAATGCGGCTCGACGGAGCACCCCACTGTTTTTTAGTCGGTAGGAATCCGACATAACCCACGGCTCCTTCGGGGGCTGTGGGTATCTATGTAAGATTTTCCCAGTATAAAAAAATAGTTTAAATCCGGCCCGGCGCGGATTTTTACAAAAAACACGATGCTTTTTTAAAAGAAGGTCACGTTACAGCCTCAGTTAATTTAAATAAGTCACATAACCGTTTAACTAATGTTGATTTTATGGTTTTCAGTTCTTTAATAAATGCAATCTGTATTTATTAATGAATTCACATTAGTATTATTACATAGGCTAACTATAGACATGCAAAATTATTAAATTTAACAGCTAACGGCTATTGTGATTTTATAACTATTTTAATTAATACGAGCGCAATAACCCTCTAATTAGCAATGTTAAAGCGTGTTAAATGTGTTATTACTTATTAGTACTCTGTGTCTATATTTATATACATTTTGTTTATACTAAGATGTGCCCTGCGGTTTCACCCTTGTAGTACATTACAATCAACCAATATATTGGACTATTAAAGGAAAAATATTTTCAAACCCAGTTCCTAAGATTAAGAAGTTAAGCTTTATATTACCATAGATAAAGATTTGGTAGTGAATCATATCATATCATAAAAAATATATTTATAGAGTATAGGACAAACAGGCTGAGGTGCAAGTGAGCCATAACAAATAGCATTAATTTTACACAAATAGTTATTTTATACATACTTAGTTGCGGGTTCTGGTTAAAAGTTTTTATACTTTTCAATGACTATGATGCGTGTTAAACACGCATAGAATGAATAATGCTTTTAGCATTCTAAGTAAGAGATAAGCTTACATTCTTATCGCCACATATTTTGTTAGAATTGCAATATAAAACTAATTTATATAAAAATATATGATAAACGTTATTTATATGAATTAGGAAAATAATTGATTCTATGGCAATGCTAGCAAAGGAGGAGGCGGGTCACCTAATGTTAAGTGATCACCGCTAGCCATAAACACTTGAAACACTAGTTGTGTTACAAGTGTTCTGCCGACTATAACTTGTGCGAACGACTTGTACACCAGCAGTGAATGCAAATCAATCTTTGGTTTAAATTTATTAGGTCTAACATCGCATATACTGAATTATTTAAGGTTTTACCATCACACATTTTTCAATTTTAAATTTGTTCAACCTGCATTACGATTTACTCAATGCTCAATATATAAGTATATAATTTAATTTTTTTAAGCTCTGTTAATTGTTCATTCTGTTCTCCAATATCTCTATTATTGCGGCATATATAATCAATAGAAAGATTACTTATGCCTTAAATAATATAAAAGGTACATAATGAAAAGAAACATTACGAAAAAAAAATACAATGTAAGAGAAATTGATACTGGATCTAATTGCTCACCACAGTAAGGCAGCCCAGCACGCGCTAGTATGTTATCTTTTATTTTGTCTTTATTTCATATCATATAATACAGACTATATACTGACATCTCGACCAATACACATTTTAAATTAATGATATATAAACTGGTGGATGGATTTTACGTGATTGTTCAAGTTGTATGGATAAAATATTAATTAGAAGGACTATTGTCTCAAAACTTGTTCGGGGTTCTCTTAAAGAATAAAATGTACTGAGTGAATTATTTACTAGATATAAGAGTTAAATGCGAGTATAATTTTTAAACTTAAATGATTTTTCCACATTACTTTGTCATCATGATAAGCTGTCAATACATAATAATTTTATCAGTGTAAAACCCACATACCTACATAAACAAATACCTTTTATTTAATACGTTTCATATAAACTGTTTTCAAATCCATAACAACTTTAATTAATGGTTATGCGTCATAGTTTTTATTGTTTTATTAGTTTCAATTCACTTGAATTTCTGCATCAATATATACTTCTTTTTATATAATATACAACCAGACAATTTTTAACATCATTATTTTCCATGTTGCAATAGCAATTTCCATATTCCTAATTATATTGCCATTTACTAATTCAAACGTTTATGACAATACGAAGTATAAATGCACTTAGACAATGTAATATTAACAAGTTAATATTAACAAGTTGTTGTCATTTCCTATAAGGCTTTTCTTACTGGGGAATCACAGTCACATGTTCGCGGAACAAAAATAATTTAGTAATTTGTATATTTAATGTATATTGCACTACAAGTTTACGTATAGTTAATAGTTCAAGTAACAACAAGTCATGACTATGAATGAAAAAACTTCAATGGACCGGTGATCTTTGATAACTTTTTGGTTGTATATATGAAAGGCAGTTGTTTAAACGATTGTTTTTTTCTGCTCAGAAACCTGATAAGACGTTTCAATGCGCCTGTGTAGGCTTAAAAATAATACTAAACTAGTAAATTTTTATTTTACGATTATTATCAACAGTTAGAACATCTACAAATATTTTAAATCTAGATTAGGATAGGATTAATGAAGGGAATAAAGGAATAGATTAGCTAAGCTAGGAAAAGGAAATAGGTTTCTTTTGACAAGGGGCAATAATATAAAAACTTTATTTCAACTACTGTTTATGATTATGTAAAATAATCAAATAAAATTAAATAAATATTTATTTCATTTTTTTTTCTAATCTAATACAAACTATAACACAAACGTGTGTACTAATAATCATTCATCATAATTTCTTTTTGACTCTACACAGACAAAATTAAATAATAAAATATAAAAATTTAAATAATTAATTTTTAAAATTTATATAGTTCATACTTGTATGTAACCATTGTTATCACCAATATTAGTATAAACCTAAGACTCGGATAAACATAGTACACAACTTACACTAAGAGTATTCAATAAGAGTTTCAATAAACTTACCGGCATCAATCGGAACGACATCTGTTGTCAGCTCCACGACAACTGACACGTCATACGTGTCGACCTCCAGTTTTTTGTGTCCAAAATTTTACTTCAAAGTATTCACACAGTTAACAGCATTACATATATTCACACACACGCGTTCCACCTTTTATCACTAGAAAATTTCGCTCGATTTTGTTTATGCCAGCGTTCGGGTTATCGGTCCTAGATTCATCCAAATCTATTTATAACCTTAAAATAAACGATTATTTATTTATGAGACATCCAGTAGTCAGTACGCGGTCAGTCAGTATTATATTATTAACGCGTTGCTTAAAGACCGATAATGCTATCTCGTAAAATAAAAAAATTAAAAATTCATTAAAACATGACCTCAAAATCTTAATTACTAGTAAGAACTCTGAATAAAGTATAACCATTCCTTATCATTTACCTTATACCAATCAAGGTATTAATGAATAATAAATATTAAAGGATATTCTATGATTAAATTATCATAGATTAAAGCCGTTGTAAATTACTTCATTACATAATTTGTTACGCGTAAAGATTACATTCAACATTTTGCGAAAATAGTTTAAGCGAAGTATAAAAAAAAACTTTAAAGTTAGGGATATAAAACTGTGTAAATAATATAATATAAATATAAGGAGATAACGGATTAGGAATAAATTAAGTATGATCATTAAAATCTCGAGTAATAACTGCTTATTTGCATTGATCGTGACTGAAATACTAATCAAAATTTGCAAATTATTATACGTGTACAGGTGTAAAATAAACTAATATACACATAACATTATGTCATATACAAAATTACCAATTCTATGCTTCACTTATGGTGACAAGCAAATATAGGTACTAGGCCTAGTTTTAAATGACTTTTACCCCTCGCTAATTGAAGTGTGTGTGAAGTATGAGCGTCGATGGAGTTTTTGCTCTACGCTATTTTTGTGTATTTCATTAAATGTTAGAAGTTAAATCGTATATAACATTTCGTAGAAAACTTCTACTTCTATTTCTTAAAGTTTAAAAATAATGAAAATTATGAATTTTCCATTGAGGGGGGGATATTTTCACGATAATCTATATCAGTTAAGTCTTATTCAATGGCGTATCATGGTCAAGTTCAAAACAAGCCTGTAATTCAACAGACCGCGAACGCATCTAAGCACGTGACCGATGGAAAATTAATACAGTACCTTGAAAGAAATAGCTATATTACTAGTACTAATATGAAAAAAGTATATAAATTTAATGCAGACGAAATGTGTAATATAGATAAGAGTGGCAAATAGCTTTATGACGTTCCGTTCAATTAGAACATATCCTTTATAAATAAAAGACGACACTTTTTCAATGTAAGTACAACAATTAAATCGTTATTTCCGCTAATCTTTGCTCATTTTGTTCTCTTTTCGCATTGGTGGCTACCTCAGTCCGATCATCATAACAATGATCACCAGAACAATAACTGCAGATAACAAGTTTTCCGCATAAATATACAAAATCATGAATATTCATGTAGCGTAACAAATGAGAGGCACTGCCGCTGGTCGTTAGAAATATTATTGAAACTCACTCAAAAGTTAACGTGTCTTTTTTTCGCGGGATCGCAAAAATGTAAGTTATTTTCGCGAGTGGGACGGGACGCCTTCGGGAAATCCATCACAAGCGAATAGTATACTGGACGTCTCATGTATAAACTCTTTACAAAAATTGCACTCGAAAGGGTAAAGACTATAGAACGTGTCGAATATAATACCTGTGCCAGGTAAAACGCGTGCGTCGAACGCGGTGTTCGTCGCCCGAATGCCGTCTTGTTTCGTCTCCATTGTTTACAGCGATAATTACATTTTCGTTTCGATCGAGTTTACGGGTCGAAGGCTCCGAGGCGGAAAATCTGGCGGGTGTCCAGTGCACGTCACAGAGAGTTCTATAACGATTTACAACCTTTAAGGACGTCCGGCATTGTTTCACACAATAACATTTCGATGCGCTGAGCATTCACAGTGCGTAATCGATATCTATAAGGCTCTGTACTTGTAGCCAAATATGAAGAGAATAATGTAAAACCTCTTTTTGCTGTTACCGTATCTATTTTTAAAAATGACCATGAACTGTGCACTTATTAAGTAAAGTCCAGTCCAGTATATGTATGTATCTACTGCACTTAGCAGAATTATTTTCTACACAACAACAATCGTATGCAATATTACGAAAACTGACAATTTAAATTGATAAATTTTTGTACATTTTTATTTAATTTTCATTGTAATACAAATTTTCAAATTATAAATTCAAGTATTTCAATTTGATGATATATAAATTCAGTTTGATGAATGAATTAAATTTATACACATAATGTGTATTAGGTAGGTTATTTTGCATGTGATTATAAACTCGCAAATATTCATTACCTATATCATATCACTAACATCTCTACTATTATAAATATCGCGAAAGTAACTATCTGTCTGCCTCTCGCTTTGTCAGTCTGTCTGTTTGTCTCTTACTTCTGGTTAAGGCGTGAGTAAGAGGCAGAGCTGATTTGGACAAAACATGATACAAAGACAGACTTCAGAAACCATTTAAGAAATATTTAATCCTTAAAATATTACGGGATCGGCGGTGAAACCACGCATAGAAAGCTAGTAATAAATAAAAAGGAAATTATAGACACATAATTATAACTCCATAAAAGGTACATTATATAAAACCTACGTCAGAGCTTCACATACAATAAACTATAAAAACTCTTAATACGTCATAAATTAACAATACAACTCACAAAACATCGTGACATACGAATTACCGTGTCTCACGTTACATTATTAATTTAGAAACAAAATTGCTTGCATATACACTTATAATGCCTTTTAGTGCTTAAAGTTAGCCAACAAGCTGAAATTGTACAGTATAATATTTACCAAACATATTCATTATATGGTGGTAATAATTCGCATGTGAACATGAATAAAATATTGAAAAGCGCATTTGATTTGTGGTAAATATAATCTCAGAAGTTACGTTAAAACTGTAAAAATTTTCCAACGCCTTATATTCTGTTTGAGCAAAGTAAATGACAGCTGAATCTTAAAATAAAAATTATGTACACATAAATTACAGTTGAGTTGGTTCTTAATAAAAGTGTATGGTATATAATTAGTACATGTATAATAATACTGCGATTTTAACAACACTACCTCATAGTTATGGGCAATCATGTGACTATTTATATAATTCATTCCAAAGATATTGTTATGTAAGAATATATTTTGTTCGAAAACATCTGGAAAATTCTCCTGGACCAAAAAGTAGATTTTTAGTCCAGTCTCAAGTGGATTTTTATAAGTTAAGTTATGCAAAAGGTTTTTATCTATATATATTTATATCATTAAGATGAGTCTCCAAAGTTTTACCTCGTTTTCTGTTACAACTATGATGTATTGAACTTATAGCAAAATCCGAATTTATCCTTCGTAGGTATACTTCGATATAAGTTTTCAGCATATGTTTTGCATCAATAATATTTTAATTACTGTTAAGCATCTATTTACACAAAGAAAGCTAAAATAGAAAATAGGTGCAGACCACGCTGGAAATGAGATGTAAGACCACGACATCTGTTTGCGGTAGACCGCTGAAAATAATAGACGTATACAATTTCGCGAAACTAGTTACAAATTTACAAAAGAAGATAAAAGAATAAACCCACCACGGTTGAGGTCCATTATTAGTACATACCTATTAACCGTTTTCAACATAATGAACCTGCCTTCCAAATGTAAAAATTAAGTCTAGTGGAAGTCTATACTATTTCGATTGCTCAATTTTTTGTGTAGTGTTAAGAGTGTACTTTGCACGTTCTTTCTCTTATTTTTGTGAAAACTGAACTGTCCGATGACAGTTAAAGCATATCTATATGAAAAGTTTGAAGTTTTTATCACTTAAAATTAGTACCTCTCTGATTTCAAATATACCTCGTCAGAGATTCGGCTCCATCATCAGATATAATCTAAACCTTGGTTAAAGCTGTAGCTATAGCTTTTTAAGCTTGATTTTTTGTTTAATTACCGTATGAATAAATTAATAAATACAATAGTTGGATCAATTATTTTCGAATTTTCCTCTGAATTTCGTAAAAGTTTAAGTTATAATTAATATAAAATGCTTATATTTAAGAATATATTATAAAAATTATAGTTATAAAACCTTATTATCTTATACTATTAAAGCGCTCCCAAAATTGGAAAAGAATTGTAGGTTAATAAAATTTAGAGTTTCAATATTTGAATCTAATATATCTACAATATGTCAGTAACATTTTTAGTGTTTAATAACTTAACATTACCTTAATAAAATTCTACACAATAGAAGTCTAAGATAACCTTACTATTACTTCTAAACATCAGTTCAGACTTTAGCTGAATGAGTTTTGGACGATAAATTAATACACAGTGTAAGTTTAACCAAGTACCTATATAAATAGGTACCGAGGATGTTATAATAAATGGTCATGAAATTGATTCTATTCTTTACTGCTCTGTCCTCTATGTGATGTGATGGTATGTGAAATTAATTTTACTTAGCGCCTTGTTTGCATTAAAATATTTCAATATAGATTCAAAAGGTGTCAATACTTGCTCGCAATGATATACACGCTTTAATATAAGTAGAAGGTATACTTAGTCTGGCCATAAATACTGTTACACTTAATTATAAAAAAATATTACATTTGAATTTCGAATCTGT